>NC_136889.1:30941626-31024126 GCF_949152265.1 Phoxinus phoxinus
TGGCAGGACATCATACACTGAGCTAAGGAGGAACTTTATTCGGTGCCCCTCCATATTCCAGATGTCCTTCCAACTGAGGGATCTTCCTCTGACACTTTCCCACCGGGTCCAGCTGCCTTGCTGTTTCATGACTACTGCCCTGGCTTGTCTACTCTCTTCCTCCACAGCCCGAATCTCCTTCTGCACCATCCCTTTCCGGTCCTTTGCCCTTGCCTCCTTCCAGCTTGCTCGGGTGATGACTCTCAGGCCCAGCCTCCCCTGGGTCACCGTGCCCATGATGTCTGCATGCTGTAAGCGTTCCTCCGCTTCCCTCAGAGCTCCACTGGCCTTCCACTTCCGTCCCGTCTTCACTACGATGTTGGCCTGTCGCACAGCCTGATCATTACTGTCGCGCAACATCATGGCCAACCGAACTTTGGCTGTCTTAAATTCCTCCACGACTGATGTAATTGGCAATTGCAATTTGCTCCCTGAGCTGTAGAGCCCTATAGAGCAAAAGCTTTTGGGGACAGACAGCCACCTCCTAAGGAAGTTGTTAATTCTCCTTTCCAAAGCCTCCACTGTTGTCAAGGGGACCTCATACACAAGCAATGGCCACAGGAGCCTTGGAAGGATGCCGTGTTGGTAGCCCCAAACCTTGTACTTGCCGGGCAGGCCACTCCTCTCCAGGGCTTTCAGCCATTCTTCTGCTTGGTTGAACATCTCCTTCACACTTGCTTTGTCAGTAAGGTCGGCTCTGTACCACCTCCCTAAGCTCTTTACTGGCTTCTCTGTGACTGTTGGGATGGTATCTTCACCGATCTTAAAACGGAAGCGGTCCTGCACACGGCCCCGCTTCAGTACCAAGCTTCTCGATTTTGAGGGTTTGAACTCCATCCTAGCTGCTGTAGTGAGCTCTACCAAATCTTCCAAGATCCATCTGCCCTCCGGGACTGACCTCGCTGTTATTGTCAAGTCATCCATAAAGGCCCTAACTGGGACCTGTTGGACTCCACTTGACAGCACAGCTCCCCGTCTTGGCTTCTCCGCTGACTTGACAAGGAGGTTCATCGCTGCTGCGAACAGAATCACAGAGATGGTACATCCGGTCACGATTCCGACCTCCAATCTCTGCCAGTTGGTAGTGAAGTCACCGGAGGTGTAGCGCATCTTGAAGTTCTCGAAGTAGTTCCAGAGGAGCAGCCGTACCTTCTGGGGGACGTGATAGGCTCTGAGTGTGTGGTCGACCAACTTGTGCGGCACTGTGCCATAAGCATTCGTTAGGTCAAGCCACAGGACTGCTAGATCTCCCTGGTTCCTCTTTGCATCCTCGATGATCTTAGAGATGACACTGTTGTGTTCGATGCAACCTGGGACTCCTGGTACTCCGCCTTTCTGTACAGAGGTGTCAATGTACTTGTTGTTAATCAAGAACTGGGTCAGCCTCTTCGCCAAGATTCCGAAGAACACCTTCCCCTCTACATTCAACAGCGAGATTGTGCGGAAGTCTTTCAAGCTGGAAGAGTCCTCCTGCTTGGGGATGAAGCAGCCCTCGGCAATAAGAAAACTGTCTGGCAGATGGTTCTTCCTTCACACTACCTTAAGTAGCCTCCAAAGACGTCTCCTCAGCCTCTCACAGTTCTTGTAAACTCTGTACGGAATTCCATTCGGACCCGGTGCAGATCTTCCCCTTGCCTTTCGGATGAAGTCGTTGACTTCCTGCCATCTGGGCTCTCCGTCATCAAAGGAGATGGTCGGCTAATCTGGGCTGCACAGCTTTCCTTCCAGGTCGAGTTCCTCCTCTCGCCTTGGGTCATTGTGCACTTTACGGAGGTGCTCTTCTACCTCCTCCTTCGGGGCCTTTAGCACTCCTGATCTTTTTACTCCAAGGAGCCCTGACAGGTACTTGAAGGGGTTTTTTGTGAACTTGACCCTCTCCTTTTCCCGCCTCCTTCTATCCCTTCGCTGGCACTCCGCTCTTTATGCGCTCCCTAATATTATCTTGCATCTCTTTAAGGGCAAACATAAAATTGTTGTTATAAAACGGATAGTTCCAGTCCTTGATTCTGATTGGTGGAGCCGTGTTCGAAGCCGTTGTAAATTATCGTATTTTCCGGACTATAAGTCGTTCCGGAGTATAAGACAAAAAATGCATCATGAAGAGGAAAAAAGCATATATAAGTCTGACTGGACTATAAGTCGCATTTATTCAGAAATTTATTTCACAAAATCCAAGACCAAGAAAAGACATTTAATCTGGAAAGGCAAGTTAAACTACACAATAGCACACAGAACAACAGGCTAAATAGTGTCTGGTATGTTAGCATAACACATTAACAGTTATTCAGCGACACAATAGCATAAAGAACACCTGGGAGGCTGAATAGGCTAAATTAACATTAGCCAGCGAGTCCAACAAGTTACCGGTAAGCAAGTTCACCAAGCTCCCGATCTCACTCCACAACACTGAATCCATTGAGTTCTTCCTCGGTGTCGCTTCTGAACAACTCCGCTAACTAGAGCGCCCTCTCACGGCTGTAGACGGTAATGTTTTTCTTGGTTCATCTCAGTCAGTATGAATTAATTTTGATATATAAGTCGCACCGGACTATAAGTCGCAGGACCAGCCAAACTATGACAAAAAGTGCGACTTATAGTCCGGAAAATACGGTACTCAACATACTGTGATGTATTACATTAGTGTTACTGCACAACTGCCGTTTGTGATTCTTTGTTGCTGCATGTGTTGCTTGGCAACCTCTTTGGAACTACATTGCTTGGCGAAGGAATAATGTATTATAATTTTATCATTTTTGTTGCTGGTGTTTATTTTATGAATAAAATATATATTAAAATGAATATTTTTATGGAGTAACCATTTTATCGGTTTACTCCGCTCCGCGTCGTGTCTAACAACGCCACTTTGCTGTTCTACATTCACTGTAAAACACGGCTTCGCGGGGCTTTTTGCTTTATTTTAAGAGTTTATTTTTATTTTGATGTGGGTTGTGCTTCGGCACTGCGTGTGTGAATCTGTAATCACACCAGAGTTGATCTGTCATTGTACATCAACATGACAATTAGAAGTATGTCCTACTAGGCATGTATCCCCCTAAAAAATAATCTGAATAAGTAATCTGCTGCTTTTGGCCAAATAAAAACATAAATGTTTTAAAATAAATCCCGTTTAGATCTAATGATTGCTCAGTCAGATCAGACCACACATTGCAAATTAGCCAGCTATTGAGCTTCTGAAATGTAAAAATCCCTCTCTGTGTCAGTCTTCAGTCCCACAGATCTCAGAGTTGATCTGAAGACATGAAGTTATTTACTGTAGCTTTAGCACAGGCTCTGTCGCGTTCCCTTTCGACTGCAGGGTCTCCACAGCTCGAGGTTTTCCTGGTTTTGGTTGATTCCCCAGATGTCTATGGTTGTTGTTTAGACCTTTTTAGATTAAAATCAGCATCTGCATTCTCAGCATACGCCATATTGTAGCCGGGTCTTCTTCTTTCTGTTTACGGACGTGACATGACCGTGCCAAGACGAAATGAAGTTCGTACTGCAACTTTAAACTTTAGTCTGTGCCTTACACAAATCTATTAGATGGCTTTAAAATACTTGGTGAATAGAGCTTGAGGCATGTAGATTTCTTGCATATAGATTTTGCATGCGTTTCAAACCCTAACCCTAACCCTAAGTGAACAATACGGTACTAATGTATTTACTAATGTAAATACCAGTTTATGGCTCTTTAATGTGTCGTGACTGATCGCTGCAGCGCCTCAGTTAAAGCTGCTCGATCATCTCTTCCTACTAGTTAATTTGAAGCATTATATAAACATGAATGAACCTCAGAAGAAATGTTGTTTCAACCGCGAGAATACGTCAGTACACATTGTTTTTCAAGTTCAAGTCTACCGGCATTATTGTTTAGTGTAGATAGACATATATGAAGAAACAGCAGTCGGACTGAGCCGAGATCAGCGGGGCAATAAGACTCTCCATCAGTGTGTGTCCTCCTGTCTCTCCTGGGCTCTGTCTTTAATAAGGGATAATGGTTCACCGGGCACCGTTTCCTACAGGCAGGCTTAAAAGCCATTTTCTCCTTATTACATGCATGATTTTAACTGATCCCAGAAAAGCAAACAAGTGTGGTCCCAGCGGAGCGCTCCCATTTGAGCTGCACTGAGACCAGCCGGAGGGGATGGAGGTGGTGGGGGGGACAGGAGACACAATGATGGCCTTTGTTTTGGGAGGTGAGCAAGAACAAGTCTCACGGGCACACACATCATTTAGCAATGCATCCACTTTTCTCTTTAACAGCTGATTTATGAACATCTAAACTGAGATGCTTCATTTGTGCCGGGTAATGCTGCATTGAAGCCAGTGGACCGAACATACACATGTGTTGTTTTTTTGCGCAAGGTCTCTTGACTCTGTGGAAAATGCATCTCTGGATCCCACATCCAACTCACATCATCAGCAATATTTAAAGAGCAATGAAAATGACGAAAGTGAGGTTTTAAAGGGCAGGCAGGCTGTCTGTCTCGAAACGAATGAGGAGAAAAGACATCCAGCGTGAGCACTTCTGCTTTTATTCTGTTGAATTTGGACCCGAGCGGCTGCATTAGATCATCAGCAGATGTCAAAGTCTCCTGTCATCTGCCAAGAGAAATGGGAACAGAAAAATGAAGTGCGGGAGGGAGAGAGAGAGAAAGAGAGAGAGAGAAAGCTGAAGGTCACTGTCTGGAGAGGAAGTGGAGGTAATGCCGAGGCTCGGAGAAAAGATGAATGCTGTGCTGAAGTTATATCTAGTTATTTCTCACGAATTTTGACTGATGCATAAGCATAAGCTGTGATGGACATGACGCAATTACTTTGCACAGTTTACAGTAACCTCCTCAGCTTTTTGATTGTTTCTCTGTAAACATGCGCTAGACAGACATCTGACCATTGCTCTGCATATCACATCTTGTGACCCTGCTATCTCACACTCATCAGCACGGCGGCCATTACTGTAATATTGTGCAGCATCTTGTGTTTTCCCTGCTGAAAAATCCAGCATTGCTGGTCACCAGCGTAAGGTATGTTTTGCATGCTGGGACCATCATGGGTTGCTGGTTTAGTGGTCCCCATTACAGGAAGCTGGGAGTGTCTGTGGACCAGCTACACCAGCTCAGTTTAGCTTGAGAACAGCAGGACTACACTGGTCCACCATCTAGACCTTCTCTAAATCCCACTCTTACCAGTCTAGACCAACATGGAATGTATGCTGGTTTATGCTGGATTTTTCAGCAGGGTTTAAGAGCCCAAAACTTGTTCTGTGTGATCATTCCCTTACACCTGTTACTCAGATGTGAAAAAGAAAGGTCAGATTGGACAGATTGCACGCTTCTCCTCATCCAGGTGGATTAATTAAAACTGATGATTGACATCAAAGAGATTACCGGTATTTTGGTACAGATGTGTGAATGGCATCTTCCAGGAAAAAGACGAAACACCATTGCTTGTGTTAACAGCATAATTATATAGTAAGATATATTTACTAGAAAACAAATCTGGCCATTTTACGATAATTTATCAGGTTTAATGTGCAAAAGGAGCTATTGAGGATATGCGTTGACGTCACTTTCCCGCGGGAACACACTCCCTCAGCCGGACTGAGTGGCAGAAGAGCGACTGCGTGACTGGAGGAAACTGCGAAAACACGAGTAAAACAAACGATTATCAGTTTAAACTTAAGGTTGACCTTGATATAGATCCAGATTACCAAAGATCCAGTGATCCGTGGATATTATTGACCAGCAGCCAGGATTGTGTTTCCTGACAGTTATATGTGCCTGATTTAGACACCGGGGAAATACATGATGCAAATTTGCCTGTGAACGCTTTATATAAATACAATATAGGAAGGTCTAAATCCGGGTAATCACTCATATCAATGTTATATACGTATATCATCATATCGTCCAGCCCTAAATCTTGTATAGTTTTTTTGTCATCGTTTATTTAAAAACGTCCATAGACTATACGATGGTAAATATTTAATTGATGAGTTGTTAATATAATATATAACAATACAATATATAGGGCATGATTTTACCGTTAAATTCAGCATATTGACACAAAATGATAGCTGCAAATCCTGGATCCAGTTGTTTCTGTGAATTGCAGCGATCCATTTGCATTTGCTCTTTTCTGTAGCTTTCAGCGGTCTGTACAAATATTCCTCAGATTTAGTCAAATCTAGTCGTACAGTCAATCGCAAAGCAAATGTGAATTGCTCAAATGTTTGCCACTCAGTGTGTGTAACCGCAGTCACTCGCGTCACACGCACACCCTCTATTGAATCATGTAAATGTTAAAAAAGATACTTAATAACATTTGCATAGATATGCATATGATTTGTTCAGTTTTGAAATAATATTTATCTTGTGTTTTATAACTTTGTTTTCTGAAGAAAATGCGGAAATGGAAAACTCTGCATGCACAATGCTGTGTTGTGGGTCGTTGTCAGGTTATTGCTAGGTGGTTGCTTACTGGCCCAAGTCAATAGAGCTCTTCCTTAAGTCCATCCATCTATTTTTCCAAACTGCATGTCCTATAGGATCACATTGATGCTAGATCTTCATCACTTTGGGACATAGGCAGAAAAAACACCCTGGATGGATGGACAGTCCATCATAGGTCCATCCTTAAAGGTGCAGTCTGTAAGAATGACAATTAGTGGTCGAAATAGGTACTGCAGTCCAATTCAAAATATCGGAGATTGTCGTTTCTCCCACCGCACCTGCTCGTCAGACTGGACGGCACTCACACTCGGTTTGCCAGTTTAAGCACACGCAACAGGAACGAGCGCAATGGACAATGAAAATTGGCAACGTGCAGTATCACAGACCAAAACAAAAACAAACATTCCAGCCTGGAAACGCACATTTCAAAGTAAAATAACTCGCTATAGAAACAGAGAAACGAGTATGCGAACTTAGCATGTTTCCTCAATATGCAAACATATTATGGTATTTTTATGCTTCAGTAGAGTGAAAAAGTTACATACAGCACCTTTAAAGGAATAGTGTACCCACAAATGAAAACTACTAAAAATATGTATATTGATAAAGCAAAACATAAAATGTTCCTTCTTTTCTCTCTTGGCTGATACTAGAATCCTGAGACAGAAGCTCAAGGATATTAGAACAAGTGCTGGCCAAGTTCAACAGGCCATTATTTAGCAGCGGAGAGAAAGACACGAGTGTGCCACACAGGGATGCCAGGGAAACCCTTGCCAGGCTGACAAAATCCCAAAACCTCAAGCACCTTTCTCGTGCCAACCTCTGGGTGGGCACTCCTGAGTGGGTCTCAAACACATATGTGTGTGTGGGAGGAAAACACACTTCAGACACAGGATGATACCTACAGGAGCGTTTAACACAAACCCCAGGCCCTTTTCCCCTCTCTCTTTATAGACGTTACAACACCAACTACAGCGATGAAGTCATTTCAGTCTTCACAGCTGATCATGGATCAGATCTCAACTGACAAGAAATGAAGTCACCGACTGAGATACGGCTTAAAATTGAGACTGCGATTATCAGCACACGATGCAAACAGATGCTACTGTATCTTTAATAGTGTTTGATGAATTTGTTTGTAATCTTAAGCATGTGTGTGTGTGTGTGTGTGTGTGTGTGTGTGTGTGTGTGTGTGTTTTTTATAAATAATTTTGGGCCAGATTTACTAACAGCTTGCGTCAGCACAAACTCTCTTTTGGTGTTAAAAAACTTCTGTCCGGATTTACTAAAGACACACAGTGAAACATTAGCGCTGAAAAGGAGTGGACAGGGTTAATTTTGTGGCTGATCTTGTTGCACATGCATTTGTAGGAGTTTCCCTTTCAGACTAAAAAATGTGCGGGAGGAGAGTATTTAAATGAATGACGTAAGCTGATTTAATAAGGTTTGCGCTAGTCAGTTTATTTGAACCATTATTTACTGCCCAAAAAACATGTTTTAAACCAGACGCTAGACTGCGGGGTGCGTTTCCTGTACAACTATATAACTCGCTGCTTAACTAGTACGATGCATCGTTGGAGAAATCAACTAGCTAGTCACGACTGTTTCCCGAAACCGTATGTCGCAAAGTATCTTTCAACCACGTTGGTTTATGACGTCTCGCACGTGGTGGACTGTTTGAGATCGAATTAACGCTAGATTTTGTCATATAAGTTACAGACATGGCATCTGAAAACGTACTCGGTTACTAACGTAACCTCGGTTCTCTCTAGAAGAGGGAACGAGTACTGCGTCGAAGAACGCTACGGGAAAGATATTTCTTTGTCGAGATTGAAGCCTAAAATTAATCCTTAATTTTGTAATAATGTAAAACGCTTTTCTGAAGCATACAACCTAGGCGGAGCAATACAGCTCACCCATTGGCTGCTCTGCCAGAAAAGCACAGCCTATGCGAGGCCAGGACGCTGACCAATGAGGGCGCTCCGCGCCCTTCTGCGTCACCTCCCGCCCAAACAGGCGTGGCCTAGGCCTATAAATACGAGCATAGCTGTCTAACACGCCGATTTTCGTCAATGAAGCGACGCAGCGCGGACACGCACGGCCATGAGACGCAGTACTCGTTCCCTCTTCTAGAGAGAACCGAGGTTACGTTAGTAACCGAGTACGTTCTCTTACGTAGAGTTCTCTCGTACTGCGTCAAAGAACGCTACGGGAACCCCATGTAAAACGCCGTGCGTGCTCTTGGACCGACACAGACACCTAAGGGCGCGCGCGCCCTGGTATACAAGTGCCTACCCCAAGAAGTATAGGGAGAGCGGCTAAATTAGCATCATCCCTTTATAGTAGTGCCTCTTAAGGCATAACAGCATATATATGTAAATATAGATATATATGAGGGGTAATAGCATTCTCATGGGACACATTGTCAGTGAGTGATGCTTAAACATTGAAGTGACCTGGGCCGCAGCGCGGGGCAGGAAACACTTATACATAGTCTTCTAGACCGAGAGCAGTTTAGCCTGCAACGCAGGAACCTCTAGGTTATAGAACCTAATAAATGTAGACGGGGAGGCCCAGCCTGCCGCCATACAGATATCTTGTAACGAGATTCCGCTATACCAAGCCCATGAAGAGGCCATGCCTCTCGTGGAATGTGCTCTGATGCCTAAAGGGCATTCCAAACCTCTAGATGCGTAGGCTAGCGCAATGGCGTCCACTACCCATCGAGACAGACTCTGTTTCGTCGCGGCTCGCCCCTTGGAGCGTCCGCTGAACGAAACAAAGAGCTGCTCCGTCTGTCGAAAAACAGCGGAGCGGGACACGTAAGCTCTTAATGCCCTGACCGGGCAAAGGGAGCTATTTCCGTCCTCTGAGGCCGGCAGGGCCGACAGGGAGATGACCTGAGCCCTGAACGGTGTGTTGAGGGACTTAGGCACGTACCCATGCTTCGGTTTCAATACGACTACAGAGTCGTTTGGCCCGAACTCCATACAAGAAGCTCTCACTGAGAGCGCTTGCAAGTCTCCCACACGCTTCACTGAAGCGAGAGCCAAAAGAAACACGGTCTTGAAAGACAGGTGTTTCATGTCAACTGAGTGAATAGGCTCGAAAAGGGGCCCCTTTCATAGCGTTCAACACTGTAGAAAGGTCCCAAACGGGGACTGAGGGGGGGCCTTGGAGGGTTTAACCTCCTGGCGCCTCTAAGGAAGCGGACCACCAGGTCGTTCCTGCCTAGTGAACGGCCAAGCGTTGGATTAACGAACGCTGATATGGCAGCCACATAGACTTTGAGCGTGGATGGGGTTCTTCCCTTATCCAATAGCTCTTGCAAGAAGGAGAGAATCTCCGGTTCTCCACACTGAAGTGGTGACAGACCTTGATCTGAACACCATCCAGAGAACACCGACCATTTGGAAGCGTAGAGCCGTCTAGTAGACGGAGCCCTAGCTTGCTCGATCGTGTCTAACACTCCTCTTGGGAGGTTAGCGGGTACCCGTTTATGGCCCATACGTGTAGGGACCAAAGCTCGGGGTGAGGATGCAGAATCGCGCCCTTGGCCTGTGAGAGGAGGTCTCTCCTCACTGGAATCGGCCACGGGGCAGTACTTTTCAGTCGCATCAAAGCTGGGAACCAGGTCTGATTCGTCCAGTATGGAGCAACCAGTAGTACTGAGCATCCGCTCTCCTTGATACGCTCCAGCACTTGAGGCAGGAGTGAGACAGGAGGAAAAGCATAGAGCGGACGGCGGGGCCAGACTCTGGCCAGCGCGTTCGTGCTCTTCGAAAAGAATTCTGGGCAGTGAGCGTTTTCCTGGTTTGCAAACAGGTCTATTTCCGCTCTGCCGAACCTTTTCCACAGCAGACGCACTGTCTGTGTGTGTAGGGACCACTCTCCCGTAGGAACATTGTTCCGTGAGAGTCTGTCCGGGCCTACGTTCAAGTGGCCTGGCACGTGTATTGCTCTTAACGAGCGCAGGTTGTGCTGGGCCCACACCAGTATGCGTTCCGCTAACCTGAATAGGTTTCGGGACCTCAGGCCACCCTGGTGGTTTATGTAGGCTACTACCGACACGTTGTCCGAGCGGACCAGGACGTGGTGTCCTTTTATCCGGGGACAGAAGCACCTCAGTGCAAAGTCCACCGCCATCATTTCCAGGCAGTTTATGTGCGGTAGTTTGGCTCGCTCTGCCCATTGGCCAAAGAGCGGTCTGCCGTCGAGCAGTGCTCCCCAGCCTGAGGTGGACGCGTCCGTGGACACCATCTTCAGGCTCGAGGAAGTCCCCAGGCTTACACCTGACCGGTACCAGTCTGACGCTCTCCATGGTGTCAGGGCTGAAATGCATTCCTGAGTGACCTTGAGGCGATAACGACCGTATAACCATGCTCGGCGCGGTACGCGCGTTCTCAACCAGAACTGTAGTGGGCGCATGCGCAGCAGGCCCAACTGCAGCACTGTAGAGGCTGAGGCCATGAGGCCCAGCATTTTCTGAAATCTCCTGAGCGGCACTATGTGGCCGCTGCGGAAGGATTTCGCCATTTGCAGGGTATTTCGCCTGCGCTGTGATGACAGGCGTGCTGTCATAGACAGTGAGTTCAGATCCAGTCCTAAAAAGGAGATCCTTTGACTGGGAAACAGTGAACTTTTCTCCCAATTGACTCTCAGACCTAAGCACTCGAGGTGATCGAGTATTAGTGTCTTGTGGTGAGCGAGTTCTGACGGCGATTGAGCTAGAATCAGCCAATCGTCCAAATAGTTCAGAATTCGAACGCCTCGGAGTCTCAGGGGTGCCAGCGCCGCGTCCATGCACACTGTAAATGTACGAGGTGCTAGAGACAGGCCGAATGGCAGGACTGTGTACTGATATGCCCGGCCCTCGAAGGCGAATCTCAAAAATCGCCTGTGACGTGACGCAATTTGTATGTGAAAATACGCGTCTTTCAGATCTATCGCCATAAACCAGTCTCCTCGGCGGATTTGCGCGAGGAAACTTCTGGTCGTGAGCATTCTGAACTTCCGCTTTGTTAGCGTTTTGTTCAGACGCCTTAGATCTAAAATGGGTCTGAGACCCCCGTCTTTTTTCGGTACCAGGAAATATCTGCTGTACAGACCCCCTTCGCTCTGAGATAAAGGCTCTATGGCCCCTTTGCTCAATAGCTTCGCTATTTCGGCTCGAAGTAGATGTGCTACTTCTGTTTTCACCGTGGTTTCGACTTTCTCCGTGAAACGGGGAGGGCGTCGATGAAACTGTAGCGAATAGCCTCTTTTTATAGTCTCTAGCACCCATTCTGAGACCCCGGGAAGTCTTTCCCATGCATCTGCACGTGTGACTAGGGGTTGAATGTAATCTGGGCCCTGGTCGCGAAATGGCGGCGACACGAGAGCAACCGTGTGCTGTGACATGGACGCCGTGGCGTGTGAGGCGGGGGGCATGTTTAACACAGTATGCATCCCGCGCGCGCTCGGCTCTCTGTGTCAAGAGAGAGCGCGCGGGACGAGTCCCGTAGGGCTCGTTATGCTTGTGAATAAACGTGGGCGCTTGGTGGCGGGCACATTTATAACACCGGGGACACTGTGTTTGTGTACTGACTGACCGTTCGTTAGTTTCGTTTTTACAGAAAACCGCGGAACGTGCAGTGTGTAGTGGTTGTGGGCACTTGGCAGTGGGTCACGCTCACTACATGTAAAACACAATCGGCATGAGCCGATTTTATGTGTGCAGACCCTGTGTTGTTCAGGGCTGTGCTTGCACGGGTTGAAAAACCGGGCTCTGGTCGCGAAATGGCGGCGACACGAGAGCAGTCGTGTGCTGTAACATGGGCGCCATTGCAGCGTGATGCGGGGGCGCGCTTAATCGAGCGGGCAGCCCGCGCGCGCTCTCAGCTCTCTCAGCTGAACGAGAGAGCGTGCGGTGCGAGCCCCGTACGGCTCGGCATGTTTGAGAATAAATGTGGGTGCGTGAACGCGGGTACATTTATAGCACTGGGAAGTACTGTCTATTAGAACTGACTGACCGTGCATTGGTTTCGTTTCATAGAAACCGTGTGACATGTAGCTTGTAGTGATTGTGGGCGCTTGAAAACGGACACGCTCACTACATATAATGCACAATCGAAATGAGTCGATTTATGTGTGCAAGCCCTGTATTGTGCGGGGCTGTGCTTGTGTGTACAAATGGGCACTGGGTCGTGGGCATACAGTTACACACATTACATCATCGGCCATGGCCGGGACACCGTGTAGCACAGAGAGTACTGTCTATCAGAACCGACTGACCGTACATTCGTTTCGTTTTTACAGAAACCACGGGACATGCAGTGTGTATTGATTGTGGGCACTGAAAAGCGGGCACGTTCACTAACTTACATGTGAAGCACAACCGACAGGAGTCGATTTTATGTGTGCAAGCCCTGTATTGTGTAGGGCTGTGCTTGTGTGTATGAATGGGCACTAGGTCGTGGGCATTACGGATACACACATTACACCATCGGCCGTGGCCGGGACACCAGTAAATACATTTTCAGATTTACCTGGGGCGTCGTGAAAACGGCGTCTGTGTGCAGGCAAACGGGCATTGATGCCGATTTGGTGACTGCAAAATACACTGGCACGGTCGCGTATGTTGGGACTGTGCGAGCGAGACATTTTAGTGAAATCCGGCCGCGGCGGGATTTTAACACTGTAGCTTTCCTCGAAGCAGAAGTGCGCATCCTGGCTGAAAACGGGGCTTTCCGGGACTCCGCGATTTCTTCGTGAATTCAGGAAGAAAAAGGCGCGGGTCGTGAGGACGGTAACGTACGTTCCTCTGCAGAAAAGCAGCCATCCAGCCGGTAAGCGCATCGATGCTGGTCTTTCTCCGTCGACGCTCACGAGCGGCGGGGGAGGGGAGATCCTCGGAGCTCGCCCATCCCTCGCTACCCGAAGCGAGGAGAGAACAGCAGTCGTCCTCCACAGACACGGCTTCATCTTCCTCGTTCATGACGGACGCGGCGGCACACAGCGGCCCTTGTCCGTCGGTCAGAGAGTCCAGCGAAGCGGGCGGAGAAGCTAGCGGCAGCAGCGGCGAGCACCTCGTGGTGGAGGGAGGTTCCGGGCTCCGCTGAGCACGGCGCTTTTCACGGCGCGGCACTACAGCGGGCGGAAAAGATGCAGCTTCAGTAAATGAACGCCAGGCGAGTCCGCAGAGTCACCGTAGGCATCAAATTACAGTGATGGCAGCCGCCATCGACGAGAGCTGAAGCTGCGTGATCATCACCCAGGCAGGAAACACAAGCACGTGGTCCCCGTCGCTGAGCGGGGCTCTACACGAGCCACAGGAGGTGCGAGACATCTTGAAAAAGACGCTCGGCTCTTTTAGTGTGGAAAAACTGTGTGACGCGACGGCGAACACACACACAAAACACACACACATAATGTAAAGGATATTCCACGCCGGAGAAGCGCAGCAGGGAACGGCGGCTGAAGGCGGCGATGACCAGCGGCTTCAGGTAAGGGCTCGTCCTGCTGAGGTGCTTGTTCCAAACGGCTGTGGCGGCTCGAATCCAATCCAGCGATGCGTGCAGCTTCGTGAATTTAAGAAAATCGGCGTGTTAGACAGCTATGCTCGTATTTATAGGCCTAGGCCACGCCTGTTTGGGCGGGAGGTGACGCAGAAGGGCGCGGAGCGCCCTCATTGGTCAGCGTCCTGGCCTCGCATAGGCTGTGCTTTTCTGGCAGAGCAGCCAATGGGTGAGCTGTATTGCTCCGCCTAGGTTGTATGCTTCAGAAAAGCGTTTTACATTATTACAAAATTAAGGATTAATTTTAGGCTTCAATCTCGACAAAGAAATATCTTTCCCGTAGCGTTCTTCGACGCAGTACGAGAGAACTCTACGTAAGAGAACGTCTCAGGTTACAACTGTAACCTTTGTTCCCTGAGAACAGGGAACGAGACAATACGTCATCGACGCTTTGGGGAACGCCTCAGGCGTGACAGGTGTCTGAAATCACAATCAAATCACGGCAATCACATTGACCGGCGACAGCCCGTGAATCATTACGTGAATGATTAACGTGCGACCTGGAAGTATACAAGGGCGCCTTGCAAACATGACAAATCATCCTTCGTCTGAAGGGACTGTTTGGTAGGCAGGCCCCGAGGCATGGCAGGGAGACGTATTGTCTCGTTCCCTGTTCTCAGGGAACAAAGGTTACAGTTGTAACCTGAGACGTTCCCTTTCGAAGGGAACTCGACAATACGTCATCGACGCTTTGGGGAACGAAATACCCACTCCGCCATGCTGAGGGGAGTGCATGCCAGGAGGCAGTGACAACTGTCAGAACCAGCAAATTCAAATGAAATGCAAGAACCACTCACCCTCAGGTCACACTGGGCTGTCAGTGACAGCATTCCCTACGGTCATAGCCCAAGCTATAAGCCTAACAGGAGGAACTCCAAATATGTAATCCGAAGGCCTACCTGGGCCTGCTCAAAGGCCTAGGACCACAACTTCAATTTAGAAGGGGTCCCTTCTAGGGAATGTGGCTAGGGAACCCGAGGGAACCCCAGCCAGTCACTATTCGGGGGAATATACCACCCGAAATGCCACCAGGACGGCCTGACCTGGTGTCACTACGTCGGACACTACAGTCTGGCCAAATTCCTGTCTGTCTGGAGACAGAGCCTCTGGACATTTGCCTTAGGTAAGGCATCCAACCCGAGGGACTGCGAAGCTGGCAGTGAACCCTCAGCCCGGATCTCAGAGACGGGATATCCCGGAGAGTATGACTCAGCATAGTGCTTTACAACCCTTGCTAGAGAGGGGAGTTTCTCTACTCGATCCATGGATCTACCCAGTGTTTGTGTTTGAAACACTGAGGAGGCCTGTGAAGGCCTAGGGGCTGATCTAACTGGGAGGCCTCACGAGAGGCCTACGACCGTCTGACCAGACTCAGGAGTCCAAACACTCATAGAGACCCTTAGTGAGGGGAGCAATGGACCGACTGGTAGGAACCAGGCTGTAGGCAGAGTAAGAAGTTCCCGGAGGGAACCAGAAGCAGAGGATGAACACTTTAGTTGAGCCAGGGCACGAGCTCGCTTTTAGCAACGGCCTAATAAGGCCAGCTGAACTGATAGCAGGCGGCCACTAGCTTCCAGAACCCAGCATGGTTGGGGAACCACTCACAGGGAGGCCTGGAGGCCTACTACCTGATAACCACAGTATGTGGGAGCTCATAACCAGGAAGGCCTGGTGAGGCCTGTAACCTGATAACCACAGTATGTGGGAGCTCATAACCAGGAAGGCCTGGTGAGGCCTGTAACCTGATAACCCCAGTATGTGGGAGCTCATAACCAGGAAGGCCTGGTGAGGCCTGTAACCTGATAACTCCAGTATGTGGGAGCTCTCATGACCAGGAAGGCCTAGTGAGGCCTGTAACCTGATAACCACAGTATGTGGGAGCTCATAACCAGGAAGGCCTGGTGAGGCCTGTAACCTGATAACCACAGTATGTGGGAGCTCATAACCAGGAAGGCCTGGTGAGGCCTGTCACCTGATAACCCCAGTATGTGGGAGCTCTCATGACCAGGAAGGCCTGGTGAGGCCTGTAACCTAGCGACCACAGTGTGTGGGAGCTCAAAACCAGGAAGGCCGGATGAGGCCTGTAACCTAATAACCACAATATGTGGGAGCCCACATTCAGGAAGGCCGAGTGAGGCCCGTAACCTGACATGTGGAGACTCATAACCAGGAAGGCCTGGTGAGGCCTGTAACCTGATAACCACAGTATGAGGGAACTCACCTTCAGGGAGGCCTGGTGAGGCCTACTACCTGATAACCCCAGCATGTGGGAGCTCATGACCAGGAAGGCCTGGTGAGGCCTGTAACCTGATAACCACAGTATGTGGGAACTACCTTCAGGGAGGCCTGGTGAGGCCTACTACCTGACAGC
Organism: Phoxinus phoxinus; assembly: GCF_949152265.1. Lineage (NCBI taxonomy): Eukaryota > Metazoa > Chordata > Actinopteri > Cypriniformes > Leuciscidae > Phoxinus > Phoxinus phoxinus. The sequence goes on from NC_136889.1 coordinate 30,958,045, forward strand.
CACAATACTTGGGAGCTCACATTCAGGGAGGCCCGGTTAGCGGCCTACCACCTGATAATCACATTACGTGAGAACATGCCTTCAGGGAGGCCCGGTGAGGCCTACTACCTGATAGTAGGTCAGGCTAGCTGTCCAGTTGCCTGTCCTTTGGGCTTGCCTACAGGGAGGCCTGGTAAGGCCTACTACCTGATAGCCACCGTAAGTGGGAATTCACCTTCAGGGAGGCCTGAGGAGGCCTACTACCTGAAAGTAATCTTAAACAACTGGTAGCTAAGAGCCCTGAATCTGGGTGACGGTTCGAAGGCGGCCTGCTAAGGCCAGCCCACTGGGGACTCGCCTATCAGGGAGGCCTGGTTGGGCCTACTAGCTGACAGCAAGTCAATCTGCTCCAAAGGTACACTGTTGGGAATCATACCACACCAACAAGTAAGTCCCACAATGTTGGGACTCACTTCCGAGGAGGCCTGTTTAGGGCCTACTACCCATCAGTGAGTCAACTGCCCGAACCACCAAGGCCAGCAACACTTTTTTGAAGTGAGCTGGCCTACAGCGCCCACTTGGGGGCTGCCCATACAGGAGGCCTGCTGAGGCCTACTACCTAATGGCGCAGCCTTCGTTGGCAGATAAGCTGTTTACACAGCGCCTACAGCATTCTGGTACCTAATCACATTGCCCATGGCAGTGTACTCAGCAAAAGCGCTAGCACCCTTTGAGCAAGGGGAGTACAACATACGCCACTCTGCCTCAATGGAGGCCCCAGAGCCAGGGGCCTACCATCTGTAAGCATGGGCGTCAGCTCATGGCAATGCTCTGGCTTCAGGGGAGCGTACTTCGACCAAAAAAGAAGTGAAGGCTAGAACTTTCCGCTCAACCCGAGCCATAGTGGTGCGAGGTAGGATAATACAGAACTGAAAGTGAAGGACTCAGACCTGCCCTGTATCACAGGGGAATACTCTCCACCTCACCCTGAGGTTTACCAGGGTGCGGGCCCGCCAGTGGCTCTAGGGGTGACAGAAAAAGTATCTGTGCCCAACCTAGGGGAGTGGGGCTTGTTTGTGAGCCAACCACCTACAACCCGACGCTTGAGCAGTAGCTCAGCGAGGTGAGTAAAGCCTATACTGGCAGCCCATATCCGTATGCTAGTTCTGCACGGCAGGGTCGGGCAGACAGACCCAGCCTCTTCGTGAGGCGAAAGGCGGCCTAACCCTGCTCAATAAAGACACATTGTACCGGGGAGGCCTATTTGAGGCCTAACCCAGGATCTTTATAAACCATGCCCCTGCACCACGCTGCATTACACTTGTCGCCCCAGAATGCAGAGAAGGGGGCGGGCCTTGGCCTAACGACTCCCATTGGAGGAGGCTGTCATACAGGGATGCTAGGAACCTATATTCACACAGTGAAGGCTCAGAGGCAGAAATGCTTAAGCAGAGCGCCTCCACTATCCCTGGCACAGCCTAGGCCAGCTACAGAGGCGGCCCTGGTGAGGGCCAGCCTGCAAGCATAGATCTACCTGAGGGCTCGGAGGAGCCACAGCCTTACTAGAAAAATAGTTATTATTTCATACAACTGGCTGCAGAATCGCTCAGCCCACTGAAAACCCAAACAGAGCTCAAGGGGGCGATGTACTCAGGAAGGAAGTCAGACGGTCCCATGGACCGGACATAAGATCTATCTGAAGCACTAGCGTCAGTCTATACTCCAAGATAAAAATCCTATAGGAGGGAGACCAACTACTCTACCCTGAGGTGGCTAACAGCCCGAGGGCTAAGATAGTCGTTCTAGCCACCTAAAGGGGGACTTCAGGGCCCTAATAATCCAAAAATGTACCTTACATGACCCCATAACTCTATACAGGGAACGAGGTCTGTAGAGAGATAAATTTTAGTGTTAGTTGCACACAAATTACTCTTAAAGAAGACCACTCAGCTCACCTGCGGCGTGCGAAGTGAAGACTTACCAGACAGTTCTTTATGAACATGGGGTCTACCACCTATACATGCCTGAAAGAGGCACTCTCCTAACCAAGCAGAGGCAGGCCAACAGAACATTGTTCTAACCATGAGCCCAGCCTCAGGCCTGATGTAGAAAGTGTCTGGGGAGTCGGGGAAGAGAGGAGAGGGCTAAGATATAATCACGCCCTCAGGGGGAGGTGATCCATGCCAATGCTGTGTGCAATCGTGCTGGATCACCTCCCTCAGATCCCTCTTCTTGCGGGAGTTGCAACTCTACAGCGATCTACTCCTCCACGGAGGAGGCGCACGAGAGGCGACACTGGCTCTCTGGCCCTGTCTAAGGTCCCCGGACCATGATGGGCCAGGCCCTCCCGTCTGTCTGGGTGGGTGTGGATACGGATCTCAGCGGTATGTATTTGTCCTAATACAGCTGAGCGCGCCCTCGCCTCTCTGAACTTTCCAGCCACCGCCTACACGGAGGTGCCAAAAAGCTCAGAGGGCGAGGGCGAATCGAGGAGAAAGACTTTCTCTCTTCTCCCCGATGTCGGCCAGGTTCACTCCGTGGCGCAGCTCAGTAACCGCCTCAGGGGCCCCACCCCCTGGACGAGATCCCCCAGCAGATTGGCCTGGTGTACCTGCAACACCACCATGATGTGCAGGGTAGCACCGGCCTGACCCGCTGGCGTGTATGCTCTGCCATTCAACTGGCAGGGTTTGAGCTCTCAGTGTAGACGCCTGTCCAGACACGAGATAGTTGCAAACGTCTCGTCAATGGGCGGCATCGACACATACCCATGCTCTCCTATCACCTCAACATCAGTGAGACTAGCCCGCTGATGTCGGTGGACACGGGCAGAGTATGGGTTCTTCCATGTCCTCTCGATCTCAGTATGAGATCGGGAAGAAATGAAAGGCTCACCTGAGCTAGTGGTTTTATGACTGAGGAAAAAACGCTCTCATAGTGAGCGATTTTCCCCCAACGTTACCATAAAACCACCAGTTCAGCATACACGGGGCAGGGTGGCTGAGAAGATTGATTATCACCACCCTCATCAGCCATCTCCTGTTTGTCCGGAAAAGCACTCACTGCTTAATCTCGTCAGCCGCCGCATCGCTTGAGAGGATTATACCCCTCTCAAGGCGATCGGCGGGCTTCATCTGGGATCCCTTTTTTTTTTTTTTTACACCCAGATGCTGAGCCCTCTTCTCTCAAGGAGAGGGTCAGACGAGATCGGAGCGTTCTCAAAGAAAAACGCTCGCAATTGTACAGGCAGTTCCCTCAAGAACTGCCTGTGCGCGCTCTTCCTCCAGACAGAAAAAGCACAGTTGAAAACACTCAGCCTTCTCAGTGCATTTCATAAATACCTGATTTTCAAAAGCGGTTACAGACAAAACAGTCCCTGAAGACGAAAAGGTGATTTGTCATGTTTGCAAGGCGCCCTTGTATACTTCCAGGTCGCACGTTAATCATTCACGTAATGATTCACGGGCTGTCGCCGGTCAATGTGATTGCCGTGATTTGATTGTGATTTCAGACACCTGTCACGCCTGAGGCGTTCCCCAAAGCGTCGATGACGTATTGTCGAGTTCCCTTCGAAAGGGAACTAATTTTTCTCAGTTATTTTGCTTTATTACCAGACTCAATATTTGGCTCGTTCTTACATAGTAGAGCACGGTCGCACATGCGCGGTCTTCAAAAACGGTGCTTTAAATCTCTTGACAAACTAAAAGACGTAAATTACATTTGTATGTATTCTAAATAAATAACACGAGTTGTACTGAATGTCAGCTTGCTTATTTTGCTAAAGATAAGGATTTATTCAGTCTACATCTCATGTAAACTAGAAACTATGCTTCTAACCACAGCTCGGGTCTGTCGTTCCAACCACACAAGTTTGCGATGCTGTTTGCGAACGTTCGTTGGAACGATGGTTTCGGGAAACACCAAATCGTTGAACTGCTGATAACGACAGAACTTGTGACTATATTTGGCTAACGATGCTTTCGGGAAACGCACCCCTGCACTGCTCTTGGTAGATTGTGTTGGTCATTGTGGATTTGATCCGGCAGTGTCTGTGTTCTTTAATGTGTGTCGTCAGTAGATCATGCGCTGAACTTTACACTCACATCAACGCTTTTATGGGATTGCGCTCTCACGTTAACTTGCCCTGTTTAGTAAATCTGTCTCTTAAGATGTGACTAGTACTATCCCAATATCATTATCTGTCCTGCAATCCTTGTTTTACCAGAATGTATTGTATAATCCACTGTGCAGAGCTGGTATCAGATTGTATATACAGAACTGGATAATAATTTCCAAATTTGCCTGTGCCTGTTTCACAAATCTCATGACCTCATAGGCATACATGCCAACCCTCCCGATTTTTCCGGGAGACTCCCGAATTTCAAAGCCCCTCCCGAAAATCTCCCGGACCGACCTTTCTCCCGAATTTCTCCCGATTTCCTAGCCTGGGAAAACCCAGACCACTCTCAGTTGTAACTGAGTAAGGGTCTGGCAAAGCTCCATAGACAATTCATTTCCACAGGGGCGTCACCAACGGACGTCGGATAGATCTAAAACCAATCAGAGCGATGAATGACATGACGTATGCAGAGCGACGGAGAAACATCTCGAGACTCTCAGCAATTCTCTGTTTGTGTTAACGAAAATGACCATTTTAAATCGCTTGAAACAGACGCGATAGCTTATTCGAACGAGTGATGTTGTGATGTTCTACGGCGGCATCCATCTTTGTAATGTACAAAATCTGCGTCAGCCACCGTCTCTGCTCTGTCGTCATCGTGTAAAGCCCGCCCCAACGTTTCTGATTGGTGCCGCGATTTCGACGGATTGGAAATGGGTTTCAATGGGCTCTTTGCCAGACCCACTTGCAAAGCAAATCTAAATTTGCCGGAAGTGGTCTGGGTTTTCCCAGGCTACCGATTTCCACCTGGACAACAATATTGCTACACCATCCGTCACTGGGCGCCGTTTCAGACCGAACAATAATAAAGGTTACACACCTAGAAGTCAAGCGCGGCAATCAGAACGGAAAAAGAAGCAGTCTATGCGCTGTCAGAGCCGTCTATGGCCCTGTCCCAAATGGCGCACTTGATGTGGACTTTCGGTCTCGTGGACTTAAATTGCGCGTGCTCGCTGAGTCTACGAGTCCGTAGACCGTCCCATTCATCATTTTAACGCTCTGAAGTGTGCTCAGCAGCGCCCCCTTTGTACCCTTGAAGCGGTCTTCCGCGAAGCCCGCATGGATGCAGGCTTCACGCACTTTAACTACCCAGGAATCCTTGCGAATTTGCGAAAGGCCAATCAGACAACGAATGGGAGGAGCTTTGACTCATGTTAACATGGATGAGAAGAAAATATTTAAGTGTAAATATCATTATTTTTATAACCTATGTGTACATTTTGCCAGTTATTACCTACAGTTTATACAAACATTATGGTCATCAACCAGTGGTTGATGTCTCAAACATAAATATAAATATATATTTATATTTAATATAAACATAAATAGCGCACTGAATAATAGGCTACGATCGCATTATGCTTAATTAAATAAATATAACCGAATGTCAGGGCTTTACTGAGTCATATGTAAATGTAGAAATATAATATTTAAACAACAACCGGACCGTCTTCCTATTTCCGGCGTGACGATCGAGTCTGTCCCAAAAATACCTCTCAATGCGCCCTCGTGGACTCGCACCAAGGGCCCTATAGGTCTGCACTACATGACGTCACCAAAGTGTGGACTCTGAGGAAGTCCACAAGTCCGGAGTGTGCCATTTGGGACAGGGCCTATGGGTTTGCGAGCCTCCGCTGCGCGCGCCTCTGCTGACTGCGCGCGCGCCTCCCCACGAGGCATTTATACTTCGCGCTCGCCGGTGTGTACTATTCTTTGAAAAGACAGGGTGCGACTCGGTGTAATTGTCCTCTAAACCATCAGGAATCAGCGGTGAGAAGAAGTCAGGTACACTCGTGAATGTTTATTTTAGTACACTTTAGTAGGCTACACCAAAACCACACTACAAAAGAATCGTGCAAAGCAGTAAAACAGATTATTCCTTGTGACATTAGAAAAAAAAAAAATGGATATGAGAATGTAATCTACAACTAAATTAACGTTATCTTACATAATTTCTATGTTTTTATTTAGTTTTGTCAACTAGGGCTTATGTCTGCTATTGTAGGCTCATTTAGTTAATGTAAGCAACTAACATTGCTTACACCCCCAAACAACCCCCCCCCCTCCCCCCCCCCCCCAACTAACATTGCTCAAGATCTGCTCTTATTCATTGTAAAACAACTGTATGGCTGCTTTATTTAAACACTGAAAATCTCCCTTTTCGTTGTAGGTTTTTTCTGGTACATAAATAAAAAATACATTTCCTCTGTAGATATGAAAAAGTGACGTTCAGTTTATGTTAGAAATTAAATGCTAACCAAACAAAAACATTAAAGGGAATGTCAGGCTAAGTGTAGCGTAACATTTTGATCTCAAATGCTCCATGAGGTTACAGTGAACATGACTCTCCGAGCAGGAGAGAGAAATGAAAGACAGATCTCAGTCGGAATGATGAAAGCATGACATCACAGTCACATGTGTCTTGCGTCACATGCACACTGGCTCTGAGAGCATACTCAATAAACACACACACACTGCAGACACACAAACACCAACAAAATCAACATGTACAGTATATACTGTATTCTTTATCCGGCAGTGTTATTTCACATCAGCTTCTTAATCACATATTCAGTTACAGACATATTCAAGAACACAATATGAAACACTGCTGTGTGTGTGAATGTTGTACCCCTGGACCGTATCCCGGGCTCAATCCAAATGTTTAGGTTGTTTGTGTGTGTGCAGTATTGAGATGTGGATTGTGTGGTGACTCTCGGCCACGCTGGAATCTTAATTCTGTCCAATAACATAAATAGTACATACATCTTCACCCAGCATTGGCTGTTCAGGAAAAAATGAGTGCTGTGTTTGTGTGGAGTGCTGGATAATGGTTTTTTTCTTCATTTCACAATGTTCTCTCCTCTCTTCTCTATACCTTATAGTGCCATGAGTTTCTAAAGCTACTGAAGTGATTCAGCTTTGGAATGACTTGAGAAAATAATGTCAATATGTTTGGGTGAATTGTCCCTTTTAAATAGTTCACCCAAACATGTAAATCACAGTCACTTCAAACCTGCATGACTGTCTTTCTTTGGTTGTGCCCAAAAGATGATCTCTAATGATTTGATGAGTGTATTCAGGTGTTTTTGATTAGAGAAACATAGCCTACACAATATACAGAGATGGACTGGGAACCACTGCTTCAACATATTACATAAAGAATACCCTGCTATGCCAAACGTACACTGAAAAGGTGATACAAAAGCACTTCACTTTAGGTGTCTTCTCACAGACGTTGTAATGGTGCTCAGCGGTGGTGTAAATGCATATACACTGCAATTACAACTATATATTTTGATACATGAGATTGAGGTTGATCATAAGAGTTTCAATTTATTTTGATGGTCCCTTTAACACATTCCGTTGACTTTAAGGGTGCTTTCACACTAGCACTTTTGGTGCGCACCCGGGTTCGAATGACGTCAGAGTTTGGTTCGTTTGGATGATGTGAACGCTGTCTTCCGAACTCGGGTGCGCACCCGCGAACCGTACTCGAGTCCGCTTAAAAAGGGTGGTCTGGGGTACGGTTCATGTGAACTCCAGTACAGTTCGCTGCTGATATGAACGCAATCGTACCAAATTGCGGAATGTATAATGTGGTCAACAGGACAGTCGTCAGTGCGCGCGTGTGTGTGTCCCTTACCTTGGCGAAAAGCGGGATTGACGCACTGCAAGCAGAGAGATGATTTATGCTTGCCTGTTGCCTCCGCATAAATTGTCGTCAGCGGACAGCCCACTGTCTTTGGAAAGATTTTAGTAGGCTACTTTTACGGCAGGCAGACGCAAGTGTGTTTCTGTATCTTTTCTTTGAAAACAAACCAAAGGTTTAAAAAAAGAACAAATGTGAAGCGAGCAATTCTATCCATTTTGACGCCTTTTCATTCATAGCGGCGCCGGTTACCAAGCAACACGATTACACGCCAGCTGCAGCTTGATGACGCAAGCGTACCGCGGTTCTGAAACAAATAATATAATGTGAACACAGTCCATCGGAGGCCGGGGGAGGGGGGAGCAATCGAACTCAGGTTCGGAACATGCAATCGAACCAAGTGTGAAAGCGCCCTAAGTAACATTGCACCTGCATGTCTACTAACTCTCTGAGTGTTAGAGTATTAGTAGACTGGTAGGGATAGGGTTAATGAATAAGTTGCAAAGTTCGCTTAGTCGAACCGTACTGGAGTTCACATGAACAGTACCCCAGACAGGTGCGCACCCGAGTTCGGAACACAGAGTTCACATCATTCAAACGAACCAAACTCTGACGTCATTCAAACCCAGGTGCGCACCAAAAGTGCTAGTGTGAAAGCAGTGTCTGTTGAGGAGCATCACAAAGTGTTAGCAGATATTAAGCAGACAGTCCACTAATACTCTAACTGTTTACATGCAGTTGCAAAGTTACTTATAGTCAACAGAATGTTCAAAAGGAACCATCAAAATAAAGTTTTGCACAATGCAGATATGAATAAATGCAGGTGAGTAAACAGCAGACAAACTGTGTTGAATTTTGTCTGGTGGACGGCTTGTGTTCTTCTCTTTAGCAGGTTTCATGAGGATCTCTTCTGTGACTGACACACACCTAAAGCAGGTAAGCAGTCTGTTTCCACACTGAAGGAGGCACTGAGAGGTGTGTGTTCTTACACTAGTGCTGAGTCCTGCGTGATGAGGAACAGGAGAGAGGAGCTGTGTGTCTGTGACTGTGGCACCCCAGCATATGCCTGGTCATATACTATTTTGGGCTGTCCCAGAAGAAAGATGACCATTCGTGGTGATTTCTGTGGCCGTGGCTCCTAAACGCTGGTCCTACGTCATACGAGAGGTTTAAAGACGCCGTTGTCACGGTCTTGAGACCAAAGATAGCCTGTGATAATGTTCTGACAGTGTCATAAATTTAACATGATCATCTCACAGTGTGTTTGCTGCTACGACCTACATCTACTGACTAGCCAATAAAAGTGCATCATGAAATGGTGTATCAATGCGACATGGCAATAAATCTTAAAACTATAACCTTGAGCTCCATTTGCAAGATTGGCATGCCATGTTGGCCTTTTTTCCCTATAGACCGTCCATATTTTCCTCTTTCACTTCCTTCTGTTTTTTCAGAGCACATAAAAACTTAAAAAGCACATTTAACTTTTTTAAAGCATGTTTTGAACGTTTAGAGAAATGCCAGAAGAAATGATGTTTTTATAACTTAATGAAAACGTTAGCAAAATGTTCTTATTTGTTAGATAATGTCTTTACACAGAACAGCCATATAAAGATGCCTTTATCACCATCATGCATAAGCACAATGGGTCTCATTCAATAATATTTGTGTGGATTATTGTGTGGATAACTTCTCACAAAAAAAAATCTTTGTCTAATTTACAACACGTTGTTACACACATGAATTACCAAACAGTAGTCTGTACCCATTGACTTCCATAGTATTTTTTTTTCCTACTATGGAAGTCAATGGGTACAGACTACTGTTTGGTTACTGACATTCTTCCAAATATCTTTCTTTGTGTTCAGCAGAAGAAATAAATTAATACAGGTTTGAAACAACTTGAGGGTGAGTAAATGATGACAGAATTTTAATTTTAAAGTGAACTATCCCTTTAACATCGTTCTGATGTTAGTGAATTTGGAGTATTGTAAATGAGTGGTGTGCACGAGATTACATAAAACACGCCCAAACCATCTTATTATTTAATTATTAATTTTATATATGGATAATATAGTGCAACATACTTCAATATAATTATAGTCCTGTTAGGATTAAATATAACTTCATAACACAAACTCTTTGTGGTTTCAGTTGTTCCTATATTTTTTCGTAAATTTAGAATACATTTAATGAAATTTTTGGTGAATCGTGATTTATTCTTAAAATCGTTCGTACACACATTTCACACACAAATGTGTGCGCATGTAGCGTAGTGAATGAAACCCAATATGAGACCCAATGTTTTTTGCCAATGTATGTCCGTGTTGGCACCATTAGTATTTTTTTTACTTTTGTTAGTGGAATGAAATTAATCTTTCTCTGAAGAATCAATGTTCAATGGCACTAAGCTTGGAAAAGTTTGAAACAAAACATACGCACACAATGGCATGGGTCATTTACACCCACATCTATTTTTGTTGTGTGTGGGCGGTGTGTAGCACCTCTGGACGCTTTGTTTGTATGAGGGTTTGACTTTTGTTTTTCTTGGCTTAACCGTGTGAGAGTGTATACCAGCGTGCGTGTGCGTAGTCTTAGTCTACACGTTGTAGACTCAAAATTCTATCATCACTCAGAGTTTATGTGAACAGCCGGCGCTGGCTCGGTCCACATCCTGGGAAAGTGACTGGGATCGGAAGCGGCTCAGACTAGGAACGTAAACACACACAAACACACACACTACAACACACACTGCCAAGCTCCACAGACCTCTCACACTTAAATAAATACATGCTGGACGTAATACAATGCACACTCTAGCAGGCTGTCACATTTATTAAAAAAGCAGCTTTTAGACTTGAGCTTTATTGCTTTACATTGCAGAGTGAAAGCAGCATTCACTTACTGTGTGACGCGTGCATATGGCCTGCACATGTACACACATAACAATCACACATGCTATTAGCTATCAGAGCCATATTCAATGCTACTGCTTCTACTGCTGCTTGCTTAAGGTACATATTAATGTTTCTCTTTAGGCTTAGGGGTTTTGGAAAAACTTGGAAAGGGTTCCTCTCAGAGTGACTTAGCAAAGTGACTTACAGTGACTTACAGTAGCTATCAGAGTGACTTAGCTATCAGAGTGACTTAGCAATCACAGCAACACTGTAGCAATGCGGTGGCTAGTCTTGCTAGCACCACTCACATTTTCTTCACAGTTCAATTTACCTGTTTTCTTTTTTTATTACATCACATTAGGGCAATGTTCCTCAAATGCAGCCCTGGAGGGCCACTGTCCTGCAGAGTTTAACTCAAACCATCATCAAACTCACTTACCTGCAATTTTCTAGGCTGCGTTTAACTCCACTTTTAGACAAGCACTCGCCGAAACTTCCCTAAGCACTTCCCTTAGGGAGAATCACCACCGCCATTTTGTAGAGCGTTCAAATTTGTCAAGTGGGACGAGGGAAGTTTATTTGGACAGACCCTCGATTTTGACAGAGGGAGCGAGTCTACTCAACATACACTTCAGGCAGATCCATAGACCACAGTGCAACATGATGGTGACGTCACAGCAGATCACACTTAATATACCCCACCTCACACAACTCTAGTGTATGATATTGGTCTAGTTATTTTGACATTTAAAGTCCGCGTGAACCGGAAGTTGCAACCGACTTTATCTCAGTGTTGTGACGTATTTCCGAGAGAAACGGAATACTAAATGAGGAAACATAGTGGGCGTGGCTTTTTTCCCAACTAGCACCTGATTGGATCTAGAAAAGTAGGCGTTTCATTCAGCCTGTCTACTGTCAGTTGGAGGGGCGTGGTTACGGATGTTAAGCAGACACCAAAACCGTCAAACCGTCATCAGGGAAGGTCCTCCAATGCAGAGGGGAGGGGGCATTTTCAGATTTTGATTAAAGATTACGAAGCCAAAAAATTTTTTTGTGTGGATTGACTTGCATGGATGAATTGTTCACCACAAAATGATCAATTTAGGCAAACAAAGTAAATATGGTCAATTTTGATTTAATGTGGACTTTAACTGCATTTAATACTTGTAGCTACTTACAGTTTACAGTTTTTCAAACAGAATGCCTTTTCAGTTCCAACGTAGTACTTTTCCATTATTTATCAATGTAAACTCGCGGTAGACGGACGTTGATAACCGTTACTCTTGCATCTTGCGGTTTTGCAGCGTCTCGTGCATGACACGGCATTCTAAAAACACGGTTAAAATCAGTTCAACTTTAAAAAACTTTTTTTTTTTTTTTTCACTGCTCGCATCTCAATATAATGAGAACAATATAATGAAGAAGGCTATAAGGGCTCGTTCTCACAGAACGCGTTTTTGCTTTGAAAAAGTTAAGTAGTTGATAGTTCATTGTATTCTTTTGTTTGTTATTTAATATGTTAAATTTAATATAAATATATGGATATATTCATATGTAATATTTGTTTATATTTAATTTAACAGCCCAAGCATTTACATATCTGAAGACATTAACTAGCTTGTTCAGGTTTGTTTGATTAGGGTTGGATCTAAATGGGAACTAGTTGGCAGTGGCCCTCTGGATTTGAGGAACCCTGCATCAGTGTGCAAGATTGACCTCTTGTCTGTATGAAATAATCATATTAAACAAGTATAAATATCACAACAGAGAGCCATTGTATAACCTCACACGAGATTTTTTTTTTTCATTCCAACGTTCTCTGCGTGTCCAGATTTACAGCTACTGTATTATAATTTGGCTTCATATAGAATGCAATGATTCATTTTAAGGATTTGAGTGCGAATACAAAGAAATATATGTGCAGCCACTAGTTTTTTTTTTCTTCTCACATTGCAGTGAACTATACCTTACTGTTTACCTTTAAAACACTTGAGAGTCTAAATCACTCATTGTGGTTTTGTGAATGCTGACTTTACATGTGAAATGTTCCATTCCTAAGAGTTTTTACTACATTTCTCATAAATTACCTTTAATTTAATATTATTATTGGGCATATCTATTATGGCATAATTACTTAAGTTTTCCATCATGAGTCAACATTCTATAACTGTTTTACATGATTATTTAGTGTAAATGTCTGAGTGAGAAAAATCTTAGTGAGATATACTGTAGCCACTGTCGGTATGAACTAACAAAGAAAAGGCAGACCACCCAATACATTGACATAAAAGACGCATTATAAAAGTGATATTCCCAACTAGATCTCTAAGATTTTGATTGAATGAGACAATAAACTCTGAAAAATAAAGGTTCTTTATTGGCATTGAAGGTTCCATGATGAACCTTTGACTTACAGTTGCTACATGGAATCTTTCCATTCCACAAAAGGAACTTTATTGTGGAAAAAAGTTCTTTTGAATTTTAAAATGTTCCTCAAACTAAGATTTTTATTTATTTTAAGGACTGTTCACTGATAAATAAAAAGTTTTTTTCAGGAACCAAAAATTGTTCTCCAGTGGCATCGCTGTGAAAAACACCTTTTGGAAACTTTTTTTTTACAGAATGTAGACTAATGAACTATTGCTTGGGTGAATAATTGTTTATTGTTTGTATTGTCATCGCCTGTGATGAGACGACTCGACGCCTGTGAAGAGACGACCCAACGCCGGCAATATGTTATGCCCTAAATTTTATGATTAACTAACTGTATTTTGTGTGTATATTTTTGAAATGCATTTTCTGTAAAGCTGCTTTGAAACAATATGTATTGTGAAAAGCGCTATACAAATAAACTTGAATTGAATTGAATTTATGTTTTTGCTGCCATTTTATAAAACCAAAGCCAACCCCAAGCTGTGTTAAAGTGATTTTACCATGGGTTTTAATAAAGCAACTTCTCTTTATAGCTAAAAACACCTTTTACTGGTGTTAAAATCATTGTAGCACACGGGCTGCTTATTATTTCAATAGAGGTGTAGACTGGTTTGAACTGATATGAACAATGGCCATTGAGTGACTATAGTGTGTGTAGGTCTGTGTGTTCATTTTTTCAAATACGATGGTGTGTCTATGATCGTTTTAGAGAAAGTACTGGCAAAAAGCCTGAGGTTATGAATCTAATTATACCATAAATTAGGTCTTTTGTGCTTTGTGCCTCTGTAGTGAGTTTTCTGCTGGGTAATGCGATTTTGTTTTTACAGTTTAGCAGAGAATAAATCATACAGCTATGGCTGTCTAGCAGAACATGTAAGTCTAGCCACTGGGGACAGGACAAAACCTACAGAAATACGCTTAACTAACAAGCTTTTAGCTTGGCAGAGATGGACTTCCCATGAAGGCAGTTCATAAGACGAAAAACTAGATTGTTAACTTTTAGTGGAAGCTGTTTGGTTAATCAGTGGACAGAGAACTAATCTGTGCTGTGCGGATTGTTTGGAAGACACTGGGAATCATTAAAATGTGCTCAGGGAGTGTTTTAATGCAACAGTTCCATGTTTTCAAGACGTGAAGCCGAGGAAGGTGACTCACTTGAAAATACTTTACTCTCTTGAAATAAAGTAAAGGAATGATTTTTCTTTTTGGTAGTTTTGGGATCTGAAGGAGCGTTTGGACCTGGAAACTTTGATGCGTGATGTCAGACTTAACCATATTTGATAAAAAACAGCTTTTATCTGTTTCTGTTTCTGTTTGTTTATTTATATAGCACTGTTTAAACCAAGTTGAACCAAAGTGCTTTACATACAAAATTTTGTAAAAAAAACAGCATAAGCTAAGCTTCGAAAACACACACAAACAATATATACACGACATACAAAAACATCTCATCTATCTAATTATAGGCTAATGACATCAAGTGACATTTCAGCAAGTTCTTAAAAATGGAAAGTGATTTTGCAGTTCTAATAGATAGTGGCAGCTCATTCCACTGTCTCGGCCCTGTTACCGCAAAGGCCCGGTCACCTTTGTGGAGACGATGTGTTCTGGGCACTATGAGTAACTTCTGGGTCTCTGAGCGCAATGTTCTAGAGGGGTTGTATGGCATTAGCTGCGTAGCCAGATATTGTGGGGCTTGATTATTTAGCGCTTTATAAATAAAAAGTAGTGTTTTATATTTTATTCTGGCTTGTACTGGAAGCCAGTTTAGAGACTCCAGGACGGGTTTTATTGATTCATGTTTTTTAACTCTCATTAAAAGACAACGATGCAGCGGTGACGCCATCGTACAGCGAATTACAAAAATCAAGCCTTGAAAAGATAAAAGTGTGGTTAGCTCTTTCAAAGTCTTTATTTCATAAAAAAGGTTTGGTTTTCGCAAGTAGACGCAAATTATAAAAACATGACCGGACCACAGAATTTATTTGTTTGTAAAATTTTAGGTTATTGTCAATTAAAAAGCCTAGATCTCTAACTATTTTTCGAGAATACGGTGCTAGGGGACTTGAGTCTAATATAATTTCTGCAGTTTTTGTGACCAAACATAATAACCTCTGTTTTTTCCTCGTTTAGCATTAAAACGTTTTTAGCCATCCAGATTTTAACGTCGTTTAGGCATTCTAAAAGTGACTCAAATGCACTACTAGAGCGCTTGAGTGGTAAGTACATTTGTGTGTCGTCGGCATAAAAATGGAATGACACTCCGTGTTTTCTAAAAATGCTACCCAAAGGTAGCAAGTATAGCGAAAATAATATAGGTGAAAGGATAGATCCTTGCGGAACCCCCCACGAAAGAGATTTTTTACCCGAGGTCGCATTATTATGATTAACTGAGAAGCATCTACCGCTCAAGTAGGACTGAAACCATTTCAGGACTGTGCCTTTTAATCCTACTGAATGTTCCAGACGGGAGATGAGGATGTTGTGGTCGATCATGTCAAAAGCGGCACTATTTGACATGCAACACTAGAACAACATCGTCTCCTTTGTCTAGGGCCAAAAAGATATCGCTTAGCACTTTCAATAGTGCCGACTCTGTACTGTGGGCGGTTTTGAACCCCGATTGGAACATTTCTCCTATTGAGTTTTTATTTAAAAATGATAGTAGTTGCTGCAACACAACTTTTTCAAAAAATTTTGAGATAAAAGAGATCTGAGAGATTGGCCTATAATTTTTCATATCATCCTGACTCAGGTTTGGCCGCTTCAACCGCGGTGCCACCACCGCGTGTTTAAACTCTTGAGGATAAGTCCCGCTGGACAAGCTCTTATTAAACAAATGAGTTATACTCAGTGCTACAGATTCAAAGGTCTGCTTTAACAGGTGACTAGGCATCATATCATTTGCACAAAATGTTGGTTTCAATTTTTGCACAATATCCTTCAGGACTGTCAAAGCAATAGGTTCAAAGACTCCCCACTCAGCAATGCAAGCAGGATAGCTGGAAGGATCTAATTTTACTAGAGGAATCTGGGAGCGTTGTTTGGCTATTTTTTGACTGAAAAAATTAAGAAAGTCTTCACAGGAAATAAGTGAAGGCTTTTGATGTATGTTACTCGCAGGTTGCATTACAGAGTTAATAATAGAAAATAGAAGTTTTGAATTATTAATGTTTGCCCTAATAATCTTGGAGAAATAGGTATTTTTAGCCCTACTTATTGCTCTTTGGTAACTAAATAGAGAATCTCTAAGAACATCGTAGTGAACTTGTAATTTACTTTTTTTCCATTTTCTCTCATTTCGCCTACATTGCTTTCTGAGGTCCCGAGTGTTGTCATTTAGCCAGGGGTTTATCTTTGTTTTATTGCTTATCGGTCTGAGCGGGGCAATAGTGTCTAAAATGTCGATACAGGTTGAATTTAAAAGAGTCCAATGCTCATCAACATCTAAGTGCTGAAGAGAAGTTTCCAGCATCGAGGTATTACTTTTAGTTTTAAACAGGGCTGAAAAATCTTCATTTGAGATGCTGCTTAATTTTCTTGACCAGCGCTTTGGTTCCTCTTGAGATAAAGGTAGGATGGCTGTAGTGGTCTTAAAGATGATTGGCATATGGTCAGAAAAGTTGGTCTCACAGATGTTTACATCATCAATTTGTAGGTTGTGGGTTAAAATTAAGTCTAAAGTGTGACCTAATTTATGAGTAGGGCTTTTAACCCATTGTGTTAGATCAAACGACTCAGTCACATTTAAAAATTCACTTGAGAGGGTGTCATTTGCGCAACAAATATGAACATTAAAATCTCCCAGAAGTAAGAAACAGTCATAGTTTGTGGACAATGCGCTCAAAAGATCAGAGAATTCCTGAATAAAAACCCTGTTTGGCTTTGGGGGTCGGTAGATTAGGGCCACCGTAACCGGGTTTGTGGCTACGATTTGAAACAGTTGTAGTTCAAAACTCTTCGGCCAGCGTTCGTCCTATGTCCTATGTCCTATGTCCTATGTCCTATGTTTTATTCTTCAACCGTGAGTAATTTGCAGTGAGTGGATTTTTTGTAAATAGTCATTAATCCTCCCCCGCGACCAGACGGGCGAGGGGAATTTAAACAAACATATCCCTCGGGCAACAGTTCAGACAGTGGTGATGAGTCTCCTACCTGGGCTGGGCTGTCAGCGCATCATTTAAGTTTGATTTGATGGACAAAAGTTGGTCCCGGTCGTACGACAGGAGTCCACAAATTTGTTTCGTTAAGCAAGTTAAGCACAGTAAGAACAACACAGTAAAACATCCCCCAGACAGATGGCTAGCCACACACATCGGCGCCATCTTGTTTCCCCTGATATAGATACGTCGTATCTATATCACTCTGATATAGATTTCCTAGAGCTTTTATTCTCTAGGAAATCAACCTACCTGTGCTTTACTTATAGTTGTCTCTGCATATTAAGCTGATAAGTAATTGAATATGGGAAAAAAATATTGCACACTTTACCTTTAACAGATAAAAGAGGACTCCACGTTGACAAGGAATTACTGGAGTCTAATGCTGGGCATTAAAAGATCTGAATGAATACTTATGTGTACTGAACAATGGAGTTTTAATGGTCCTGGACGTCTATGACCCAAGCTAACAGAGCCTTTCAGGTTCCTGAATCATACATCTAATGAATGCGTCTGTGGAGGAACCATTACCAGGGACCATAGTGATTTGTGCCTTCTAAATCCTTCCCATAAATCTTGAGCCCCAGTCCCCTTATTCCAGACTACTGCAGATTTCACTAACACGCTCACCCCGTGAAACCTTACTCCACGTCCTCTGCATAGTCGTCCACTGAATTAGTCAGCTACTAAAGCTTTAGGTGAAGTAATTCGGCCCAGTTCAGTAGCACCAGTGAGGGATTCAGTGGCTGTGGGAACAGGGTGAATTCCAGGGGATAACGCTTTAACCTGTGCGTGAAATTTAATATTGGATGGAATTTTAAACATGCTGTCGACTTCAATACGGATGCAAAGAGAGAGTGTTTCTTACATTAAACAGACAGTCTGTGGAGGTGAATCACGTGTGTTTAAGCTGTGGAGGAAGCTGCGTTCATAGCTGACTGGAGGTATTCCCCCTTCTGTGTTTGTAGGCAGAAATAAAAAGCTAATAGGGAGCCACAAAAATCTCATTTGGCTTTAATTATAGGGCCATGAATGAGGAAGGTGGATTTACTGCTTTGCTGTGAGGTGGCTCCTCTCTCTCTCTCTCTCTCTCTCTCTCTCTCTCTCTCTCTCTCTCTCTCTCTCTCTCTCTCTCTCTCTCTCTCTCTCTCTCTCTCTCTCTCTCTCTCTCTCTCTCCCTCCCTCCCTCCCTCTTCCTCTTCCTTCTCTCACTCCATGGGCTGCCCTGTTCCTCATTACTATATGTTTCGCACTGGTAACACTTTACAATAGTTAATGCATTAAAGGTAAATCCGTAAAAAATTGCTCCGGCTACTTTGCCGTGTGTCTGGTGTGGGAGTCACAGAGGTTAGTTGTCACACCTAGCGAGAAAGGTTGACATGGACCAGTTAAATCTCCAATCTCTGGAGAATCACCCGTTTAAATCAAACACCAAACAGAGGAGAGTCGAGACAAGAAAATGAGACAGAGCTTGTGATAAAACAAGAATCAACATCGGCTTGGCTTTTCATGGTGAGAACTAAGCGATTTGTTTTAAAAGCAACAGAGAGATGGCATTTTTATTACTCAGCTGAGTAAGATATTTTATTGAACAGATAAATTGCCATATGTATCTCTCTAACAGAGTTCACTGTAAATCATTATCTATAATGCTCTGCTGGAATTTATTTTCAAGGAAGTACCGTGTCTGTTAATGGGTAAAGCTACAGTAACTTCTTCACCTAGTCAGCCTGATATCTTTTCCATTATAACTCTTAAGAGTAGTATTGAATGTTTTTTTTTGTTTTGTTTTATTAAAAAGGAACCATATTCATCAACACAGTCATGCAGAGCCGAAGAACAATAGAAAAACAATATTCTTTTGATAAATGCATGCAGTTTTTTTAACCTCTAGAGAGCCAAAAGTTACAAGTTAAAATGTGTTAGACCACCATCTATCCAGTGGAGGTTGGATGCCGAGGCTACTTGGGGCTGTCAACCACACGCCTTCTGAGGGATGAGGAGTGACCGGAGGGAACCTAAAGAAGGCAACCAAAGAGCTAGCGGAGGAGGCCGAGAAGCGGAGCTTTTAACTCTGGCTGAGGAGGAAAGACAAGAGCTGGGGAAAGAGCAACTAACCTTGACAACAGCCGCAGAGGGTAACACCTATCAGCTGCAGGGGGTGACAGGGAGACGTCACTGCTCCGCCACCAGGAGACGTTCCAGGATTAAAGGAATGAAACGTTGGTGAATGGTGGTTCCTGGCCGATAGCCCTGCAGCTGACCCGTGGGCACCGGAGGAGGTGCGACCGGCGGCAGTGCCTAGCAGGTGTTCACCTACCTGTACATTTCACTGTTCATGTTAACGAATATAGTTAAGTAATGGTAAAACTGACATTTATTTATTTGTTTCTTGGTTTTGTTCTATTATTATTATTTTTTTTTATCCTGCCATTGCAATTCTATGGAAAACTGCAAATATTTCTGTAAAGTTTTGCTGTGCGGCTTCAGTCTGCTCATTATTATCTCTCCTCCCTTAAATGCTTTTGATATATCCTGCTGCAAGAGAGATATTTGATTCATATCCTGCAGGAAAGCTTATTCCGTACAAGCAGGATCCATAATCCGAGCTAATAGATGACAATTATGAGCTGTGTTCATGGGTTCAGCCCTCAAAGGGCGAGTGGTTGAGGCCAGAACACATCTGGATAGGGGTGTGTGCAGATGTTGGCGGGTGTTGACGGAGCCGGTGTCTCCGGCGCTGCTGCGTGTGTGTGTGTGTGTGTGTGTGTGTGCGCTGCCCATCCGCCCTCTCCCTCAGGAGTAATCAGCTCCGCTGGTCCCTGTGGAGTTTTACTAGGGAGCCACAACCTCAACGTACAGAGTTTAACACTGATTACTGAGCACTGCTAATATACTCCAGAACAGATGACTGAAGCTCTTCATAGAAGTCTATACATGTACAAATAAACCATCACACACACACACACACACGATCATTGCTGTCTGTACTGCAGTGACTGAATGTTTAATCTGGATTCTCAAATGCTTTTACTCGAGGAGAGTATTATTAGATGTTTTTTACAACCAGAATGGGCATAAAAGATGCAAGGCTAGCTGTGCCAAAGTGAAGGAATAATATTCACTTGTAAGCACATGCACTTAAGGTTAGGGTTTGGTTAAGGGTAATTTGCTTGCAATTATGCATAATTTAATGTTATTACTATAATAAGCACATGTAACTATGCACCTTAAAATAAGGTGTTACCCTATAAAATATAACAAAGTTTATAATTTTTAAATGCAAATTTTAAATTTAACAAATGTAATCAATTTGCTATCAATCAACAAATTAACTTTAATTTTAGAAATCACATTTTATAAATGAAAGAGATCATTTTAAATGTATTGTATTTGTCAATTTGTAAATTGTTAATTGATTCCTTCTTTGAAAAAAAAAGAGGCCCTTCTGGTCCTCCAGGAATAATTCTGTGAGCAACTCACAGTTTGCGAGGCGAAAGGGGAAAAGGTCTTATTACACAAGTGTACCTCGATGAGGCCAAGACTCAAAATAAAACTGTCACATATTCCTCTTCTGCAGTCTGTAAAAATCTGGACAGACACAGTCCATCTGTTAGAAACACATACACGTACACACATCTCTGGATTTCTCTTTTATTTGTCATCAGTGTATTTTCAAATACCCATCCGTAATGTGGGAAAAACTCGAATGAAACAGTTTGTTCACAATCTATATTAGAGATTTATACAGTTTAAGTATCGCACAACTCTGAAAGGAAACGTTCACCCCAAATTATTTTTTTTAATTTAATTTTATTTTATTCAACCATGTTGTTCCAAAAATATGTGACTTAGTTTAAAATTTCACTAAGATAATTCGAAGAATGTCTTTGTTCTGTTTATTCAGGTTTAGTTTTTTTATTATGCAAGATTTAAGAGTAAAAGTGGAGGGGAGGATTGTGAGTAAGTGAATAATACAATTTCAGTGGTATCCTCTCAAACAATGGTATGTTTCAGAAGTGGCACTAAGTAATTTGGGTTTGGAAGGAATTGAGGTTGAGGAAATTACAAATTTTTAATTTTTGGTTGGCCTTATCACTAAACAGAACTGCAAACATAATGACTTCAAATAGCTACATTTCCAATCACCCATTATTTTCTAATGGACAGTCAGATGATCCCACCATAAACACACCATTGGTTGAGCCGTTTGCTGCTGCAGATTGGTATAGGAGAAAGTATTTTAAGATTTAAAAAAAATTACACACTTCACTTTCAACCTGGAAAAAATGTTAAACACTTTAAAAAAATAAAGATTGTGACAGTCTAAAATGGCCAGGCCTTGAAGTTTAACTGCTAATCTCCATTCAGTGTTTAATATTATGACCAAATACAGACTAGTAATCATGCATTGCTTTGGTCTTGCGGTGTGAACACACGCACGCACGCACGCACACACACACACACGCACACAGCATCTGTGAAACCCATCTTGACTCAGTGGCTTGTCTTCTGTGGTTGAGCGAGTCCTGGTCTCCAGCCAGACCTGCCGGGGTCAGCAGCGGTTCCTCTTTTACTCACCCAGGAGGGCTTGTGCTGGAAGCCTGCAGTCTCGCAGTCCTGCACCGGAATGGAGACGTTCGGCAGAGTCAGGATGTGGCTTTGGGTGGGGGGTACAGCGGGAGACAATGTCAACCCTGGCTCTTTCTCTTTGGGTCACAGGCGAACGATACGGGACACGTAATAATGAGAGGGTGTGAGTCACAGAAGGAGAGAGTCATGTGGTAAACTGAGAACATGCTAATTGAACGTGTTAGGAGTTGAATGGATTCTCCTTTTCTCTTTCATGCTTGATCTCCGTCATGTGCTCATGTCTTTTGTAGTTTTTTTGTATCTACAAATGCACTAAATGATTGTCGTCTTACTGACTCCGAATACCCACAAGCTTAAATTGCAACAATTAGTAAGAGCACTGACCTGTAGGTTTTTTGTTTTGGTCCAATGTAAAATGTTCCAGTTCCATTTGATGTTTCATGTATCATCTAAATAACTACATTTTGGTGAGTCATCTGCGGTCCCTCATGAAAAAAAAAGTTTGATTTATCAGATTTCTTCTACACTCTAAAAAATGGAGGGTTGTTTTAACCCAATTTTGGGTCAAATTTGGACAAACCAAACCGTTGGATCAAAAATGCAATTTAAAAATGTAATGACTGTGTTTGTCCATATTTGACCCAAAATTGGGTTAAAATAACCCAGCATTTTTAGTGTAGATAAAAAAAAAACTTGAAGATCATGTTCCATGAAGATCATGTTCCATGAAGAAAACTTCTAGATATATTGACCATTTTTACGCAAAACCCAAACTCAGAGAACCATTTAGTGGATGCAATTGAAACTCTGCCCACAGCTGACGCTACAACAGAACAAACACATTGTAACTTGGCATTTATTAAGTTATCATGTGTTAGTTTCAGTAGAAAAGCTGATGTATTCTCTAGTTCTTCAAATTCAAATAATTTTTGGTAATTTTTACCAGTTTTCCAAACATGTAGACCTACGGTACACATGTTGGCTATATTATTAACCAGTGTTGGGGAAAGTGACTTTTAAAAGTAACGTGTTACAATATTGTGCTACTCCCTAAAAAAGTAACTAATTGCATTACAAAGTTACTTTTTATTGAAAATAATGCTTTGTTACTTTTGTGTTACTTTTCACCAGGGCTGGGCTTGCTTGTTCGTTCTTTTAATAGCGAAAAAAGTCATATTTGCCGGCAAATGTAAAGGTTCTTTCACTCCAAAAGTGAAATGAATAAGTGTTAATTACAGTGGCAATGAATAAAGAACTCACTATTTGTATATGTGACCCTGGACCACAAAACCCATTGATCAATTGGTCAATTGATTGATTGATCAAACCACATGGGTCAATTTTCAAAAAATTTGATTTATACATCACCCGAAAGCTGAATAAATACGCTGTCCATTTATGTATGGTTTGTTAGGATGGGACAATATTTGGCCGAGATACTATTTGTAAATCTGGAATCTGGGGCTGTAAAAAAATCAAAACATTGAGAAAATCTCCTTTAAAGTTGTGGATTTATTTTCGTGATATTGCTGCATTTGCTGCAAAAACAAAAGACATGGAACATGATCTTTACTTACTATCCTAATGATTTTTGGCATAAAAGAAAAATCTATAATTTTGACCCATGTATTGTTGGCTATTGCCACAAATATACCCGTGCGACTTATGACTGGTTTTGTGATCCAGGGTCACATATAGCCTATGTTAACAATGTAGAGACTACAATATATTAACTATGAATTAACTATAGTACTTTACTACTGTATTCTAAAGTGTTTTATACGTTATACTCAATTATAAAGTTTTACCAGAAAGTCTTTTTTTACTTTAAACTACATCCTACACTAATACACAAATTGGTTGTTTAGCTTCTACTTTGTACGACTAGCTGTCTTTTTGCTCCATGGCGTTTTAACAGGAATAATCCTATGAAAGGCTGACTACAGCTACAAATTAAGCTGTGATTGGAGAAATTATTTTAAAACTGAACTGACACACCACCGCTTTAAGTTTACTGTATTTCAAGTTTGTATGTGTGTATTTTGTCCCTGTATAGGCAGGTGTTACGGCTCATTGCTTCACCTCGTTACATTCTGCATTTGGAAGAGTGATTTTCTCTTTTTTTCACTTGTTTTTTCATTTGCTCTTCCTGTGTTCCCAGCAAAAGATATCTCCCAGCCTCTCATTGCAATGAAAGATAACTGTCTCACCCTAAATCAAGTGGATGAAATAGACTCCTTTACATCCAGTGGACTGTTGTCAAACTGGAGCAACTCTTTTGTTCTGACCTATTGTTCCTCGAGATCCAGTTGGAAATGTTCCTGGACAGCTGGCTTCAGCCAAGAACATAATCACAATAATTATCAAGAAGAAATCATGTCTTTTTGTTGGCTTAGACTTCTGTAAAATCGAGAGTAATGATCGGAGGACAAATCGCTCTCCTCCCTCAAACGCAATTTCCACTGGTCCCTCTGGTCAACAAATCACAAGACTGCGGTGCTTTCCAGAAGCCAAGTATTTATTCATTTGATGTGAAACAGCGATTGCAGTTTAAGTAGCGACAAACAAATCAATGCTTCCACTCCAGTCTATTAGGAATAAACACACTGATTGTGTGATAATGATCAGTTACAACACACACTAGCTTCTGAGAACATTTATTACAAGATGAAGTTCAGATAATAAATTGGTGTTTATTCCGATTATTAGTATTATTAATGTCATTATTTACTAAACATTAGTGTCATTTAGCATATTGCTCTTGCTGCTTTGCATTGCGCCGAAGAACATCCATTACCCAGTTAAATCACTGTAACAGTCGGTCACACTTTATTTTAAGGTGTCAGTATTACAGTGTAATTATACATTTAAGTACTGAGTATTAATAATTAACTTGTAAATACTGTAGAGTTACGGTTAGGGTTTGGTTTAAGGTTAGTTGCATGTAATTATGCATATTTTATAGTTATTACTATAGTAACTGCATGTAACATGTAACAATGACACAGTAAAATAAAGTATTACATTTTTACAGTACATTTTACTCAGCCGCAAGGCTGTTTGGTCAACATGATGGTTCCTTTGAAACAAAAGAAAAAATCTTTATAAGCCATTTCAGAGTAAATGAAAAGGCTGAAAAATGTTAAGTATAATTTATTTTTAGCTATATGAGCTCTAAGGATATGTGCACATGGTGACCTCAGATCAGTTTTCTTTAGCAAAGCAATTTCGAGGGACTAATAAGTTCGTAGATAACATCTTATAGTCTTTGATGTGCTCTGGGTCGGGATTTTTCCTGTGACTGCCAGGACACCATCCTAACCTCAAATTAGATTTCCAGCCTATTAGCTTCCATTTTAGAGGTCAAACTGCTCTTAATTTGAAACCTAAAAATATAAAAGCAGAACCCAACCCAGAAACTGACATTTGTGAAATGTTTGCAGCTCTGGCGGCTTGTTTATGATATAGAGTCAGGCTGTCAAGAGTTTGGCAGTCGAGGTGAGGCCATGTCAGTGACCCAAGGTCAAGAGTTCAGGGGTCATGAGGCTGACTGCTGGGAAAAAGCCTCCTGGTTTCATTCAAACATGGCACTGCCATAGAGACTGGGCTGATCTCTGATCCCTGTCTATGGCAGGATGATATCATCTGAGATCTGTGTGTGTAAAGCTGTGTGCATGCTACGCAATCTTTACATGTACAAACAGTAAAGAGAATAAGTAATAATGAAATATCATCTATAAAATTGTTGCAAAAAAGAGACCCAACTTAAGAAAGAGAGACAAACAGACAAGAGATACAAAGCATTTGGGATAGGCCAAGAGAGAGAGAGATGAGATTCAGATTCACATGGGCAGATATTATGCAGACAAATAAAAAACAGAAGAGAGAAGGAATGACAATTCTGCATTTGAAAGAAAAAGTGAAATCAGAAGCAGACATGTTACTCCAGCAGACTATGAAGACATTTCACTGAATGACAGAAAACTTTGTCTCTGGTATTGGTGATATTTTTCTTTATTCCTTTAATTTTTCATTGTAAAATTAGTGTGTCATTGGACCCTTTTCTTCAACATAATCAACGCCATTTTATAATTTCTTGACATTTTCGGTTCATGGCAGAACTCCTGCAAAATTAATTTCCCTCTCCTGCATTTCTCCTTGCCTTCAGGACAGCTTGAGAAGTGGCACATCTTACCCCAGTTTGCGCTACTGTAAATCCAGACTGTTTATTCACAGTATAGGACATAGTTGCATGAGGCATATTTTAGACATGAACTATGTCTCTAAGATGGTATCAGTGGATTTTCTCAGGGCGAATGCTCTTAACCTCGCTATACATACAGAATATCAAGCTTTCATTGTTTGTCCAGCTTGTGATGTGGAGATAGCAGGCAGGGTGTCAGCACAATGCCAGACACTTTCTAATCTAATAATGTTTTAATAACTGAGGGATTTCAGGCAGGAAGACTTTAGATGGAAGAAAGAATGTGTGAGTCAACAAAGCGAGTCAACTACATAAATGGCAGTTTCAAGTGATTTTCTTGTCAGATACGTCAGCATGCACATGGTGACCCATTTTGCTTGACTAATGCATGTAGAAAGGCTGATGCCAGGTTGTCTGGTGTGGCTCATCTTCTGGCTGCCTCTAAATAAGCCTCATGGTTGGACTCAGCTGGATCCAATGAGCCCCAAAATGAATGTGAATGAGGGAAAACCAGGCCATGAAAAATTCCCCAATCCTGGGCTTCACAGCTGAGGGATCATTTCTCTTCGGAGCTGTTGATCCCAAACGTCACCAGTGAAGCATCCATTTTGTTTCAAGGAAAAATGTGAAAAATGGCTGATGACTATAGCAGAGAGATGATGGATTTGTGGTAAAGCTCACAGCAGTTGCTTCACTGCCACGCTGCTGTGGAAATCATCACCGTAATCTCTGTCATGACAGCTTCATTAAGAGGAAATTTAATAAGCGTCTGGAAAGAAACGGCAAGGAAAGGATTAAACGAAGAATAGTGAGCAAACTGAGTTTTACACGTGTAGAGTTTGCAGTAACAAGCAATATAACAATAAAAAAAGTTTTGGGGCTCTTAATCCATAGCTTTGAAGCTATTTATAGGCTAGTCAACTCCTACACACAAAAAAATACCTTTAGCACATTTATTTAAG
The DNA here is from genome assembly GCF_949152265.1 of Phoxinus phoxinus. Lineage (NCBI taxonomy): Eukaryota > Metazoa > Chordata > Actinopteri > Cypriniformes > Leuciscidae > Phoxinus > Phoxinus phoxinus. The sequence continues at coordinate 30,985,105 of NC_136889.1, forward strand.
TCAAGTCATCTTCATTTATATAGTGCTTTTAACAATGTATATTGTTTCAAAACCGCTTAACAGTGATAAACGGATAATTTAAGGTAACAGAGATCGTTTTGGCTTTATAGCGGTTCTTGAATAAAGATATTTTCCAGCTAAAGTTAGTTTTGATTGATTCACTTCCGTCGCAACGATCATTAGTTATTAAATTAGAGGCCGCTAAGACGACACAGCTCTCTCTACACAGACTTTAAACGCGAACCTGTGAGAAACACTGATGGCGCTCACGTGCACATCAATAATGAATTCTATAGTTATGCGCATTTGAATATGTGCGCAGGTTTGTCATTCCCTACAAACCAAGCCTTAACAAACTACTTGTCTGGCCTTAAAATTTTTGTACAGAATTTTATCACTTCGGGGTAGATACGCAATACCGAAATGATCCCGATAACGCTTTATCTGTAGATTGGTAAAGGGATCCTCCATAGGGAGAGAATAAGGGGATTATCACGCTGATACGTAGTACTTCCGCATTCAGTGATCTTTGTGCACTGCCACTTCTGGTGAATCACTCATCACTCTGGTGAAACCATGATGGACGACCCTAAGTTTATTTATACTGCATCCCTGGTATAAAAAAAAAAAAAAAAGTGCCGGCTACAAAGATACGTGCTCACACCCTGAAGAAGGCTGATTGTGCCGCTACACGTGGGTTGTTTTTTTCCCCATGTTTTTTTTTTATTTTCTACTATGAAATAGCCAGTCTAATAAAGGCTTTTTATACATTTCCAAAGAAGAGTGCCTTGGATTTCCTTCTATTACATTTTGTTGAATTCCCAACCCCAAAGAGCACCTTCAAAAAAACTTCCTTATGTTGAACTCCTTGAGCACCCTGGACATTTTTTCTTTTTGATACGTGCTACCTTGTTTTATTTTAAAGTTTGGCCCTTCATCCCTGCGAACCGCTTTAATCCACTTCTTCCTTAGACTCAGTTCAGTCGGGAATCCATGGAAACGTTGCGTTGTTTGTTTGATTGACAAAGTGGAACAGAGCAGTGACATCTAGCCTTCGTTTCAGCCATTGTTGAACTGCGCCAGAAGTGGACTTGCACAAAGTTGAAAAATCCGGCCCATGAAACCCGGAAGCGTGATAATCCCCTATAGTTGGCACTTCAGCACTGCGTTGACATCGGGTCCAGGTGAAGGTCCTTCGTCAGATCTGGATACGGCCTGGATCCGGCAGGCTGCGGGAAAACCTCTGGATAAACAAAGACACTAATAATAGCGTAGATGCCATTCTTCTTATGATGTAACGAGTACATCAGGATTTATGGAAGGTGTTCCCAGTTCCGGCTGACCTAATCTATGCAGCCTAACATTGAATTACAGAAGTCTATAATGTATTATGTGAATGCTAGGTCAAAGAGATGTGTCTTTAATCTAGTTTTGAACTGACAGAGTGTGTCTGCTTCCCGGACAATGGTAGGAAGACTGTTCCAAAGTTTTGGTGCTAAATAGGAAAAGGATCTTCCGCCAGCAGTCGATTTTGATATTCTAGGTATTATTAACTGGCCGGAATTTTGAGATCGCAATAGACGTGAAGGACTATAATGCATTAAGAGCTCGCTCAAGTACTGCGGAGCTAAACCATTTAGTGCTTTGTAAGTAACCAGCAATATTTTTAAATGTATACGATGTTTAATAGGCAGCCAATGCAGTGTTGACAGAACCGGGCTAATATGGTCATACTTTCTAGTTCTGGTAAGAACTCGAGCTGCTGCGTTTTGAACTAGCTGTAGTTTGTTTGTTAAGCGTGCAGGGCAACCACCCAGTAGAGCATTACAATAATCTAGCCTTGAGGTCATGAACGCATTAACTTATTGTTCCGCATTTATCAATGAGAGAGCATATGGCGTAATTTAGATTTTTGTTTTATGATGGAAAAATGCGGTTTTACAGATACTAGACGTGACTTTCAAATGAAGGATTGGTATCAAAGAGCACACCCAGGTTCCTAACCAACGATGAAGACTTAACAGAGTAGCCATCAAGTGTTAGACAGTATTCTAGGTTATTATGTGTGGAAGTTTTTTGTCCAATAATTAGAATCTCTTTTTTTTCTCCAGAATTTAGTAGTAGGAAATTACTAGTCATCCAATTTTTTATATCAGCTATGCATTCCGTTAATTTTGTGAATTGGTAGGTTTCGTTAGGTTTTGAAGAAATATACAGCTGAGTATCGTCGATATAACAGTGAAAGCTAATTCCATGTTTCCTAATGATATTTCCTAATGGTAGCATGTACAGAGTGAACAGCAGCGGTCCTAGTACTGAGCCTTGTGGTATGCCATACTTAACTTGTGATTAATTTACTGCTACAAACTGATAAGTAAGTATGATTTAAACCATGCTAATGCAATTCCACTACTGCCAACATAATGTTCGAGTCTATTTAAAAGAATTGTGTGGTCAATCGTGTCAAATGCAGCACTAAGATCGAGTACACCAATAGAGAGATACAACCACGATCGGATGATAAGAGGAAATCATTTGTGACTCTAACGAGAGCTGTCTCGGTACTATGGTACGGTCTAAATCCGGACTGAAAATCCTCTCAGATATCATTTCTTTCTAGAAAGGAACACAGTTGTGTTCTGCTTTTTCTAGTATCTTTTTAAGAAAAGGCAGATTCGAGATCGGCCTGTAATTGACTAATTCTGTAGGGTCAAGTTTTTTAACAAGCGGTTTAATCATAGCTAGCTTAAAGGTTTTTGGTTCGTATCCTAGAGACAAAGACAAATTAATGATATAAAGAAGAGGATCTATGACATCTGGAAGCATCTCTTTCAGTAGCTCAGTCGGTAGGATCTAACAAACATGTTGTTGATTTAGATGAATTAACAAGTTTGCAAAATTCTTCCTCTCCTATAGCAATAAATGTATCAAATTTTCCTTAGGGAGACTACAATGCATTCCCTGATGCGATATTGTAGTAGACAGTTGCATAGTTATAATTTTGTCCCTGATATTATCAATCTTATAAGTGAAGAAGTTCATAAAGTCATTACTGCTGTGTTGCTTGGAAACTTCTGGGTTTTAAGCTTTCTTTTTCGTTAACATCTTTCACATGTATCCTTTTCACATTTCCGGGGTTCTCCGAAGCAGAAGTCGTCATAGTTACGTAAACTTCTATAGTGATGAACATAAACTACAACAAATATATTTTTTTGCGTTCCCATTTGTACCAATAGCAAAAGAAGAAGAAGAAGAAGAAGAAGAAGAAGAAGAAGAAGAAGAAGAAGAAGAAGAAGAAGAAAACAATAACATTTCAATGACTTTCCAAAAAGGGAAAAATATTGAGAGAGAAAGGTGAGCATCTTTCACGGGGCAATGTGATGTAACAAAAGCCTATTGGCTATTTTTATTTTATTTTTATCTTTCTATTTAGTTTTAATAGGAAATCCCAACGCTATCTCACGACCAATTAGGTGGCTAATTTGTCTAAACCCCAGTGATGGGTAGGTGTAGGGGCGGGGTCAGGTAGTTTGTGCAAATTCAAACGAATTGGGCAACTCATAAAATCTGTACGTGAGGTCATATGAATTTGTACGAGTTAGTCACCTCGCAAAATTCGTACGAGTTGCCATGAGATCGGGTTGGAAATCCATCAACACAGGACAATTAATAGCGTAATGCAATTTCATGAGATTTTTAATACAGTTTTGAGAAGTGGGATTTTGGAGCAGGTGGGGCTACTGTGTGCAACACTGCAGAAGTAAAAACCAAGTCATTGACTAAATGTCTTGTTGCTCATCACTTGCCATGGTCATGACTGGTTAGAAGAAAACCTCTGATTCACAGAAGCTGTTATCATGGTGTGCAGTGCACCTGTGGGCTCTTTAAAGCAAGAGGGCAGTGGTGCTTCCCTGTTTAGCATTCTGTCTCTCAGGGAGGTAGAAGAGGGTGAGGACAGACCCCCTCATGAGAGATTAAGTTTCCCCACAGAAGTTAAGCAGGAGAATAGCGCTCTGTCTCTGAGCATTCACATGCCTTTGAGCTTTGAAGTGGAAAACAGGGGCAGCAGGGCCACATGCTAAGTGCATTCACACTAGACTATGATCAGGTGCAGAGGACCAGTGCATTAGTGCATCACTGTTCTTCAGGACACTGTTCTAATCAAAATCTAAGCTTTGTCGTCCATGAGCTTTGTGGCTTTATGGGCGCTCAGGGCATGGAGTTTTTTGAGCCAATCAACTGAGCTGTAAATAGCATGTGACTAAACACTTTGCAGGAAACTTTACATCATGACAAGAACGTGCATAGTCCTAAACCCTTTACTAACGACCTTTGACATCATAGGCAGCAGACAGGGAAAATACTCTTTCCCCGCCCGCATTTCTAAAAAAGTACCAGTCAGCGGCAGGATTTTTTATAAAAAAGAGTTCTTCTTGTGTTTGTGTCTTAAACTTTTATGATATAAAATCATCTGAGTAATAAATGGGCAAGACTCAAAAACATGTGCAAATAATAAACTTTTGTAAAGGTGAATCACAATTCCAACAACTGTGGTCGTCTTTTTTGCTGGCACTTCTTACTGATCGACTGTGAAATACTATAGTCACACATCAGATTTTCCACACGAGACTCGTTTAGTTTTAGCTGTGTGAATGAAGCAGCTCGCATTCTCATAGACAAAGCTGTCATAGCAAGACATGCAAAGTTGGCGGATATTGTGAGGATACCAACAAGAGTCATGACGATATTTTCTTCTGCTTTAAATGGACACACTGTCGCCTAACCACCCAACCTGTAATTGCAAATAAAAGCCTCACTTACATTTTTATTTAAATAAATGGTTTGAGCATTTCTCCAGCATAGCCAGCTAGAAAACATGAGCTTGTACTGAGATGACAACATGGAGTATCAGAAAATGTGTGATGTTCTTGTGACAAGCAGATTGGAAGCTGATTTGCTGAAAGATTTTCTGGAATGAAGTATAAGTAAATCACCTGAACAAGTAGTCAAAGTTGGTGTGTTTATATCTAGGATTTACTTTAATAGCATAGATATTTAATGGTAACCTTACTGCTCCCTTTGAGTAATGAGGTTTGCTATCGCTAACGCAAGCGCCCATTTACAGAAATAGGGTTTGGTTTCCTTTCTTTCTTCCATATTTACACGTATCTGCTTAGTGGGCCATGACCGCACCAGTACTGATAGCTTTAGCAGAGGCCATACGTTAAACCTCCCGCAGCCTGTTCCTTTAAAGAGCAGGACCTCTGCTGAGCAATGCTCACACAACCTGCACACAACGCTGGAGAAACGTTTAGGGAAGTGTTTGGGGATTAGAGAGGGAATGTTTCTTTTCGAGCTCCCTCTGTGCTGGCGGAGGAGACCAAACATGGTTAGCTGGGTCAGAGGCTCTGGAACACTTTGCCACCTCTGAATTCAGAAACAAATAACAAAGAGAGGATGAAAACCTTACTCTTCCTTTGAACATTACTGCAGCAGATAGAGCGAGTTAGCTGTCATATTTAATAATAAAAAAAAGAGAATAGGTTGCTCCAAACAGGTCCACAGAGTTAGCTTGCTAACATGCCTTTTTGTTGATGTATACATCATCTATTACTGGATGAAAAAAGTATATATGTAAAAATCATTCAAAATCATACCATGTTTGTTCATTTGGCCAGAGGAGAACTGGTACCCAGAATGAGCCTATAGTTTCTCCCAAGGTTTTTCTCCATTTCTGTCACCTGATGGAGTCTAGGTTCCTTGCACGGTCACCTTTGGCTTAGTTCAGGTTTATAATACACTTAACTCTTTTTTCCGTGATTTATGAGATAACGCTTCCCTGCCATTGAAGGAATATTCCGGCTTTCAGTGTTTTCACGGTTATACGGTAGGGGGCGCTATTAGACATCTTCTGAAAGAGTACATAATCTCCTGATTAAAACACAGGTGAAGAAGAAGCAGAAACAAGCAATATCAAATATAAGCATATGTAAAATAACACGATTATCAACATTAAACTGCATATAAATCAAAACTGTCTAATGTTACTGAATGAAATGTCGACCCAGGACGAGCTTTAGGACTGTGGATGAGGGGGTGTTGATGGACTCGATACTCCATCGATCATCGTTCTGAATCCGATCTGGACGTAGTCTTTCACAAAATGCCATTTTCTCAGCTTTTTGCTTTAAATTTAGTTTTTATGAAACGTACCCACATTCATGTGTTGATTTTTTTATTAAAAGCAGAAGATCTGTTCTTATATATTGCATGTTCAGATATTCATTCAACAAAATATAAATAAAGGTGACTTGACTTGACGTATGTGAAATTGTGAGTGAAGTGTTGACGGATGAGGGCCTGTCTTTCTAGAGAAGCTCTTTGTAGCTTTGAGGCACGACTGAGTGCTCTCCTGTTGTGTCTTTGCAACCTTTGACCCCTCGGCCCATACAGACAGCAAGAGTTCAGCAGTCCCGCTGAGTCGCTCCACACCCTGTTTCCTGGAGCGACCCTGGCATGACCTTCAGTGCAGGAAAACAGGGAGAAATGTCATCTGTGACAGCATGTGGTATGAGTTTATAAAAGTGTGTGTGCCTGTGTGTGTGTGCGTGCGCTGACACTAATGCAGCAGATAATCAAAGCGAGCGATCTGCAATAAATCCATAGTGATTACATCAGGCATACTCAGATAACATGTTCACACAATGTTCCTTTAAAGGGTCCTGGAAGACTAAACCCTTTTTTATTTTTATGTTATTTTTTTGGAGTTAACGTGCATATGTACTGGATGCACCATCAACTATTTTCAATTTTATTATTGAGTTGTTTTTATAGTTTGTTTATTTAGTTTTTATTTTAGTATCAGTATTTTTGTGCTGCCAAAGTTGGAATTTGGGCTGCCTGATTATGGCAAAAACGATTATTTTGGTCAATATTGAAATCACAATTATTTAACATGATTATTGGTGGTTGATATGATCAAAGTCTTGTTTCATGATATGAGTAATTTTAAATGTCAGTGAAATTTCACTTATCGATACTTCAGCAAAAACGAATACTAGCAATCCTTAATCAATGTAAATACAAATTCCTCAAAACAGTTCCAGAAGACAAGTAAACAGTCAGGAATAAAATAAGAACAAAGAAACTAATTACAAACAAAACCGATAAAAAATACAAATGAAATAATCAGTGCTTTAGGTTTTTCAGGGAGATGTACTAACAGTGGTATTCAGATAAGTATAGCCTACAACAAAAATGTAATGAAGTAATGATAGGTAACACTAATGTATACATTAAATATAGACTAATCCTTATTTAAAACTGATTTAAAACTACAAAAGTGATTAATTTAAGAGAAGAGTGATTTTATCTTTGTCTTTTCTTGTTTGATGAACGTGGCATCCAATATACTGTTACACACGCTCAAATGTTTACATAACCGACTGTGTGTACGAGGATACTTACCAAAACGGCATTTCAACATATTTGTGTGTGATATCAAAATGTCCCGAAATTTAGCAACACTGCATTTTACATCACTTATTCGGCTGATTTGAATGTTAAGTTTGTCTTAGGGAGGAACGAAAGCGCACCGCTGTGAATGAATGAAAGGAAAGTTTTACCTCGATGATCTTGTTTTCTTAACAGTGGGGGGTGCGACATGTACAACTTGAGCTGGAATTGGTGATTTCATAGCACTTCATGTAAATCATTTTTTGCTCAGAAACGTAAAGTCCTCACTTCACTTATATCCACTGAATCATCGAAACACTGATCCAATTAATGAGTACAATCTCTCCATGGCCAATCAAAAACAGCACCAAAGTGTTTCCCAGCATGCCACTCTCTCTCTCTGCTCTGTCTGCCAAAGTGGACTTGGCAATGTCAGAGGCAGTTTGAGTCGTCGGGCAGATCACAAACACACACACACATGCTTTCACTCTCATGTGCTTCCAGATCCTTTAGTCAAACTAAGCCTTTGCGACACATAGGAAATGGGACTGTGATGCCCACAGATTTTATGCATACCATTCAAATTCACACCAGTCAACACTGTTCGTCTGTTAGACCAGTGGTCTTCAACTGGTTTAGCTTCAGGACCCAGATTTTACTTTGATGGTGCCAAAATTGTTTATTGTCCTTTAAACTCGAAACCTGAACCCCTCTAACCTTTAGTTTTGATTTCCATTAGGAGGTTCAAGCCTTAAATAGGGGTATCAAACCACATCATTTGCAGCCTGTCAACATAAACGCCATATCAATCCCATAATTCAATAGTGATGCTTTAGCATGTCCTCCAGCAGCACACAGATCCTTGCTGAGATGATCACTGGTGAGTTAGTTGGACTATGACTAGCGTGGTCTTCGAATCCCTTCAGTGCTCTCACAGACAAGCTTCATAAACACTCAGGAGCTGGACGAGTCACTGTTTGCTTTGGGCTTTCTTCTCTATTTGCTTACCACTGCTCAAATCTCTATATAGCCATAAAAATGATAAACTGGTGAACAAAAGCACCGGAGCTCTGGAAAAGAAACGGTGTAAATTGTTTGCAGATATGCTCGTATCAATCCATTCTGTTATAATCTCTGGTCCTGTTCTGGGGTTTCTTTGGGAAACATTACCAGTTATTTAACAAAAAACAAGTCAGCTTACTTAATATTGATGCAAGTTATTTCATTATCTTGCTTTTAGAGAGCACAGAGAGACATGAGAACAGCTATGTAGGAAACACCGTGAGAAAAAGTGAGAATTACCCAATATGCAGCTGAATGATGCAGTTAACCAATCAAATTCATGCTTTTCACACACACGCACGCACGCACACACACACACACACACACACACACACACACACTAGTGCAACATTATGAGGACTCTCCATAGGCGTAATGGTTTTATACTGTACAAACTGTATATTCTGTCCCCTTACACTGCTCATATGCTCCTATCCCTAAACCTGCCCATCACAGGAAACATTCTGCATTTTTACATTTTTAACAGTTTTTTTTATGTTTTTTAAGCTATTTGAATTATGAGGACTCATGAAATGTCCTCAAAAAACACGTTTTAGTTGTAATACCAGTGTAATACATGTCATTATACAAATTTTTGTCCTCATAAATCACATAAACAAACACACACACACACACACGCACACACACGCGCGCACACACACACACACACACACACTTTTGCAGGGACTCTCCATGAGTCGTAATAGTTTTTCTGGTTTTTCAAAAAACACCATTTATTATATGTTTTTTTTTAAGCCATTTGGTTTATGAGGACACAGGAGATGTCCTCATAAACTCTGTTTTCGTTGTAATACATGTCATTATACACATTTATGTCCTCATAAACCATATATACAAGAACACACACACACAAACACTGTATAATTATACACTGCCTGGCCAAAAAAAAAAAAAAAAAAAAAGAAAGCAGTTTGGATTTAACTTAGGCAAATGCTTAAGTGTCAATGATTGGATCGTTATTGCATCATGTATTGGATCGTTATTATTATGTAGCATGTTCTATACAGTATTTGGAAACAGTTCTTCTACCCCTAATTCATGGAGTGTGTGGCTTTTCTTAAACAACCATGTATGAAGACACATCATGACCATATTCCAGGATGACAATGTCAAGATTAATCCAGTTTAAACTGTGAAAGAAGTGAAGAAGAGAAAAAAGAAGAGTCCAGAGCTTGAATTCACTGAGAGTGTTTGTGCTGGAGGAGACTATAGTGCTGAACTCTTGCATTGACAATACAAGATCCTGACCAAACATTGATGCACGTTTTGATGGAAATAAACGTTGAAATGTCCTTTCCATCAAAAAAATGGGCAGTGTGTATTTTCAATGTTTGCTACTGTAGACAGTTAAAAATAGGGGTTTAACAAAATGTCATAAATACACTGATAAATTCAGAAAATAAGAGTTCTCCAATCAATGGTTTGGTTGCATGACTGTCCTCCATTCAAGAACACGATTTAGAGATCATTGGATTGAAGGGTTTTGATGAGAATGCTAACAATAGTACGGATAATTCTGGCTGAAGTACATTCTCTCTTATACAGGTCTCTTATATTGGCTGTCTCATTCACTCACACACAGATGAGGCATGTGCTGTCCAGTGTCAACGGAGGGCAGTGTGGTCTCAGTAGGGTGAGAATCAGACAGCTACTGTGTGTTTACACACTCACGGTTTCCCAGCAATACTTCCTCACTGCAGTCGGCCACAGGAATGCTGAAAATAAGTGATTCTCCAGCATTCACACACACTCGTCTTCAAACACACACACGTATGAGTCGAAATGCCGCAGCGTACATTGGAAAACACACTAGTCTTGCGAGATATATACTTGAAAGGTCAATCGTTCACGCAGAAGGCCTGGGAATATTTACACAGAAATACAGTTGTTAGTTGTATGTTGCCATTTGCTCCATAACATTGTATTAATTATAATAACCGCATACATTTAGTGCAAGTCACTCTTTTGTGTATGTAAACCTCGTTCTGTCCTGTTTCTTAACAAAACACTGAAGTTTTTAAGTCTTTTTTTTTATCCAATTTTTTATTTTATTGAAACCAAAATGTCCACTACAAAATAACATAGTTACTGTAGTACTGTCAGGATGTGGCTGTAGTTATAGCATAATGACAGAGAATTAAACAAAATCAGTCTGTAATCATAACTCCAATTGGGAACACGCAGGACATCACAGGAATAATATAACAACATTGACAACACTGAACAATGAACAGAAGGAACTAGGGCTTAAGGGAATTATCAACATAACGTGGAACAGGTGCATAATTCAAATCAGAAACCATGGCAACTATGAACGAGAACTCAAGCAAAACAGGAACATGGAATATCAGGAAAAAGAAACCAAATTACAATGAAACTTAACATAACCCTGACAAATACTTATTACCGTAAAACTGAAGAAAACCTGGTAACACTTTACAATACGGGTGCACTAATATGCATTAATTCATGCTTAACTAATGCACAGATAATCATGTGTTAATGTGTGACTCATGAAAAATTAAACCATTAATTAATGATTACTGCATCAGCAACTAATAAAGATTATATATGGTTAATAGATTAAGTAATATATGAATTATTATTAATTAAATGTGTCATAATGTATTAATTTCTTAATAACATATTTTATTAACTAATAGTTTAAATTAATGCGTTAATTACCGCAATTGGTCAAAGCAATGTACTTTGAAAACCTTTGTGTGAATTGAAGCTTCAATTTCCTGTTCTCATTTTTGTCTTTTGGGCGCATGAACACTTTTAGTAAGGATACTAGACACAGTTTTATAAATGAGACCCCTGGTCAGCATCTGTTGTAGCAGTTTGCTGCATGCTTTCTGAAACCCTCCACCTTCCCCAGCTCCACCTGTTTAGATGCTGACCATGTAAGACATATTGCTCACAGTAGTGTGTCATGTATGTATTGACAGGAGCAAGTCTCTGTCTCATAACAGATCTATTCCACTACGACCAAACATATCCCTAACCTAACCCAAACCTATTGTATTCATTACCATGCCAAACAGTTTAAGAGTTGTCATGACAGAACTGATGTTTATATGCATATGAGTCTGCTATACTATTATCAAGATCTCACTGATTTATATTATAAGATACGAATTTCATCTTACTTTTTGGCCATATAAATATCAGCATCTGCACCAAATTGCATATTTTTGCTCAGTTTTGGGTTTTTCCTTCTCGAGTATGAACTCCATATTTAATTTAGTCTGATACACAGTATACAGTGCAATGCTCCATATTCTCAATATATCAGACTATATGAGTCATAAAAGCCTAATGTATCACATATAATCAACCAAATCACAAATGCAAACTTCTTGAAAATCCAAGTATCTAGATATTTTGTGGCAGAGTCAGATGCTGAGGTAGTGCAAATATTATGGCGCTGAACACAATGTTAACAATAAAGAGCATGAGATAGCATCAACAATAGTGCAGTTGAGTGTGAGCCTTCATGGATCATCTGCATGTGTTTGGTGCATTTGACTGGAAGAAAAAAATAATACGGCCTGGCCAGCCGGATCTGTTTTTCCCGCAAGGAAACTCAGTATTATGTGTTATCATCAGATATGGCTTTATGAATCATGTGCAAAATATGAAACTGGGTGTTACTTTATAGCTTTATAGTATGTATTGAACTGTAGCTCATCATCAGAATCACTGCTGACACTTCGCACATGTAACAGATGGTCTGTTGGACATTTATAGGAGGATCCGCTGGAGGAACTGTCCAAATAAAATGCTTCCACATCCCAGTGTTATGAGACCTTCCCATTGGATACATGCACACATAGGAGCTTGTATAATCAGGCTTAACCCAGGTCAGCTGGCAGTGCTGATTATTGCGTTCTGATGTGGTGGTCAAAGAGATCCTTCATGTCTTTTTATATAGAAAACTAAAATTAAACACATCTGCAATGTTAATCAGATGCTCGGCTCATACAATTCCTGAGCCAAACACACTCCATCACTCATGAATACACACACAATACTCCTCGTTCGAACACACTAGCAGGACTTTGTGGTTTCATTCACAGGCATATGGAGTGTGTGTTCGTGTTGACTGAACTTTAAGTGTGTTTCCACTTATCCAGGAGACTTCAAGATGAGTCCTGTCAGATCAGACCACTTACTGTAGTCAGTGTGTAATGATGTGAGCCAGCGGGAGATCTTTACAGCAAATCACGGAGAACCTACAAAGAAAACCGCCTTCATATTCATAGGCATTTCTTCAACTAGCCACTATTGGTCATGTAAAGCTTTAGAAATTAAACTTAAAATGAAAATCTGCTGATTTTCCAATTATGCATCCGTCAACACAATGACTTATAACTCAGTTCAGCCAATATTAGGTTTTTGAAATCTGAAAAAGAAAATTGGCATACACGTTAGATGTCATATAAATGTACTGACCTTCCAATATTCAGATTAGTGCTTATAATCAAGCACTCTGTAAAAAAAAAAAAATCCCATATATTTTACCTTAAAAACTTAAGTTCGTTTGCTGACTTAAATTTTTAAGTATAATCAAATTGACTGTAAAAGTAATTTCAACTTAAATTATATTAAACTAAATTATATATCTAAATATGCTGAATATGTATTCAGAAATAACTGTGTGAAGCATGTAAACCTCTGTTAGAGAATAAATACTTAAAAGGTTAGTTCACCCTCAAATAAAAAGAAAGAATGGCATACAGAACACCAGGGTGAGTAAATGAGGACTTCATTTTTCATTTTATGGTAACAGTGTCCTAACTACATGCAACGCGCGATAAAAGGCGTCTTTTCCAAACGGTGTCTATTTTTCTGCGACGTCGCACTGGAACAACAAACACAAAGTGTGGCAATGATAATCTCAGGCACTGTTTATGTGCTTTATTTTATGTTAAAAGTGTGTAATGTGGCTTTGAATATCATTTAGTGCTCCAGCTTTGTAGCTGTAAAAGCAACAATGGATAATTCACCTCAGATCTTGAAATTAAACAAATGGAAACAAGAACGTTCCAACTGTGAAAAAACAAGTGTATTCTTTGACAGATTGTTTTAGTAACTCAGTAGTCTGTATTTTTAATAATGTTTAAATATCAATATTTGTGAGTTTGATTATATAGCCTACTTATCCATTTTCTTGCTAGTGCCGTCAAGATTACTCTCTGGTGCTGTGCACTCACCGCGAGACTCCGCCCACACGCTGTTCTGATTGGCTGTGGGTTATGATTGATTTCGACGCATCTCGCGTCGCATCGCGTCTGGTTAGGACACGGTGTAACTAACCAGAATATGGACCTTAACCAGAATAAAATAAACATGCTCAGTGTCTGTCTATGTAATGAATGTATAAATTTAATGACGCCATGTATAGCAAGCAACATATTGAACCCGGTGCTACCGTGGTTTTCCTCTGACAGACGTGACCCTGTCTGGGTCAGTGGTTATCCATCACAGCTCACCCCCAGCAGTGAGGCACTGTACCCAGTCAGAGCGTGTAATTTCACCCCTGTGGGTTCTGGATGCAGGGGACACTGTAATTGAGCCCCATACAGAGTCTAACAGAGCCACTAATCCTCCTATTCTGAACCACGTCTTCACCTTCCCCTCTCCAGCTGTGTCTCATCCATCTATGTCTGTGGCCCGTCACATGCACCTTCTTGTGTCCACCATAGCAACTGTCTGGGAGTCCTGTCCACCGTCCACAGATCCTCTCATTAGGCAGGTCATAAAGGGATAGTTCATTCAAAAATCATAAATCTGTCATCTTTTACTCACACTCATGTTGTTCCAAATCCAATGGTCTGTATTTAATACTAGTCTCTTTTCTTAAATCCTAGTCTCTGTTAAAATATGTTTTTAATGCTTTCGAAGTCTCTAATGCTCACCAAGGCTGCATTTATTTGATCACAAATACATTAAAAACATTGTGAAAATGCTCATGAAACATTTCTTATTATTATTAATGTTGAAAACGGTTTTGCTGCTTAATATTTTGTGGAAGCTGAAACTTTTTTTTATATATTAATAGAACGTTTAAAAGAACACCATTTATGTGAAACAGAAATGTTTTGTAACATATGTATTGACTGTTACTTTTGGACACACTTTTGGATGATAGTAGTTTATCACAGTTTCAACAAATATATGAAGCTTTAGAACTGTTTTCAACACTAAGTTTCCATCCACTTGTCAATCGACTTATCTGAAGTTCGGTAAAATAACTCATGCAAATAAAGCTGGTTAAAGTGTGTTTCCATCCAACGGCTTTAAAGTGAATAAAAACCTGTGCGTAATGACGTCACATGCTGTTTTGCGATCAAATTGGTATATCGAATTGATTTGAGACATTTTAAGGGGTTTCCATTCATTTTCGCACTGAATCGCACAACATTCAAGCCAACATTTGCGAACAAAGTTTTGCTAGACAAAATGCAATTCATTATATATTCGGCAAATAACGTTTCCATCAGCGTTTATCCAACGCTATCTCACGACCAATTCATACGAATTTGTACGACCTCACTCGTACGAATTTGTACAATTTGTCTAAACCCACGTGATGGGTAGGTTTAGGGGTGGGGTCAGGGGTAGGTCATTCATATTTTGGCAAATCGTAAAATATGTACGATTTAGCAAAAAACGTACAAATTCGTACGAGTGAGGTCGTATGAACTGGTACGAATTAGCCACCTCGTAAAATTCGTACGAATTGCCGTGAGATCGGGTTGGCTTATCGCATAAGCCGTATATCGGTCAAGATAAAATCCGATGAGACCGAACGTATTTCATTTGAGTCGATATTCATGAAATTCAATCGAATTTTACTGTTTTCATAAGGCATTTTTCATTCTACATCACTTCGGATAAAAACGTGTGGATGGAAACATAGCTATTGATAATAATCAGGAATGTTTCTTGTCACAGATCTGCCAGGATCCTGCACCAGCCAATCACAACACGCTCCCTCTCCTGAGTATTAACCACACACACACCTGCACCTCGTCTGCACACACACCCTCATCATCGTTTAAGCACACACCTCGCCCCAGCTCATTGTCCGGTCTCGTTTGAAGCAAAGTGGATTCTTACCTTGTTTCTCCAGCAATTTACCTTGTTACTCCAGTGATTTATCTCCAGTGTTACCTCCTGTGATTCCTCTCCAGCTTCTTCCCTCTCCTCAGTTCCTGTCAGGTCTGCTCTCCATTCATCCAGCGAGGTGTGTGCATCCATTCATCTATCCATTTATCTATCTATGATCTTCCGGTCCTGTAAGAAAAGACATTCCATTCACTGTCCGACTCCTGTCAAAGAAACTATCTATTGAACTGCCTGCTTACCACGATCAGCTCTATTGTTGTCAATAAACCTCCTTTTGTGTGTCATCCTCCGTGTCTGAGTGTACTTCCGTAACATCTTGAGCAGCAAATCCGCATGTAAGAATGATTTCTGAAAGATCATGTGACACTGAAGACTGGCAAAGACAAAGGCACTTAAAAAACAATATTTTTGTCTTACATTTCATAATAAACTTAGTGCCGACCCGTTTTCCGTCAGTTATTTTTCGTGAATTGGCATGTTTGCAAAGGATTGTGGGTGATATAAGGACTTATAAAGACAGCTCAAAATGAGCTGAATGAAGGATGAAACCAAAGGTGCCTTCCAAGGATCTTTTAAACTGAGACAGCCTTTAGCTGCGCTTCATGACGTGGCTTCTGAAATATGCAGCCTTACTAGGACAGCCTTACTAGGACACTGCCTTGGAATAAATTTATTACCATCACACAGTCAGCCTTGATTTATTAATTTATTTACAGGGGCAGTGCACATTAATGAATATGGCTGTAGACTGTTGACAGAATGTTAAGAAGTCACCCTTAAAAAAAATATCATCTTATATTAATACAAAACAAAAACGCTAACTACATTATTAATATGTACATGCACATGATTCCACAAAAGATAAATCATACTAAAAACATATTAATAAGAATGTTTATCTTAACACACTGTGCTACATATTAAGAAAGACAGCAACAGGAGAATAGCAAATAAAGAGCAATTATTACAGGAAGGCTAAAATCAAATAAATTCTAATGTTGACAGTGTTAATTAACCATATTTTAGATGAAACTTAAAAAAAAAAAAAATATATATATATATATATATATCCAGTCCTCTAATTGTTGATGGGATGGAGTTCCATTTCCGTGCAGCTAAAAATATATATAAATATATATATATATATATATATATATATATATATATATATATATATATATATATATATATATATATATATATATATTCAGATTTCTATGCAGTGTATACTAGCTTTCACATAAATTATAACCCCCTGCCCCCCTATTGTCCCTTCAACTCCGCTGGGCTTCCTCGTTCCTACGGCTCTGCCTTGGTCAGGTGTCCCTCTGCCTGTGCCCTCCAGGCTTCACCTGCGCTTCATCCCTCCACCCCTTCTGCTCCAGTGGGCTCCTCCTTCCCTTTAGCTCCGATTGGTCAACGGTCACACCACCTTCGCCTCAGTCCTCCGGCACCCTAGCTCCACCTCGGTTGCTTGTAACTCTGGGTCCGCCCTGCCTCTCACGGCCTTCGATGTCGCCCGGTCCCGTCAGCTCTTCAGCTCCGCCCGGGCCTCCACTACCATCGTCTTAGTCACTCGTCACCCTGGTTCCACCGGCCAAGCCTCCACCGTGGCTTCTCCCTCCCTCGACTCTGCCTTGGGCTTTTGTCCTGGGATTGCGACTGGGGGTTCGACACTGGCTTCTCCTGCCTCTGCCTCTGCCTCCGCCATGATTCCTCACACCTTCATCTCCACCCTGGCCCTGCCTGTTCTGTGGCCTAGTTCCACGTCCTGACCTAAGCCCCCTCCCGCCCTCCTCTGTTAAAGTCTTGTTGTTTTTGTGAATGAGGGGTGAGGTTGCACCTCCTTGATGGTGGGGGTGGGTGGGCAGAGATTGTTAGGGATCATCTGGGAATGCCATTCATTCAGTCACGTTCGAAGTTCCGTCGATACTGATGAATTAGGGTCTCATCTGGGAGCCCAATCACCTTCAAGTGGTAACTAAACAAGCCAATGGAGATTGAATCCAATGTCAATGGAGAATGAATCAAATCTCACTATTGTCCAGTGAGATTTGCATGTCGAACAACTCCTACCCAGACATACTAGTATAAAAAGTCAGGCTTGCACTCACCAGCTGTCAGCGGTTGTGATAGCGATCGCTCATTTCAGGTCATCCTTCATCTGAGTGAATTCCTGTGGTAGAGAAACAGCAATTTTAATTTCTTTAAAAGCGCTTATCCTGTGTAGATCTCTCCTGTCAGTGTGAGGGTGCATCCAGCAGTGATTGGCCTCCAGAGAGAGCTGTGCACAGAGAAGTGCTGCATTTCACCCCTCAGCACTTCAGAGCAGATTTCCTAAATGAGCAAAGACAGAGGGTCGACGTCTTTTTCAAGATGTCGATCTGTCTGTGTTTTAGTTGTTTCCTGACCTCATCTGACAGCCATGATCGCTGTCTCACATGTCTGAGCAGAGAGCACGCTGAGAGGGCGTTTGTGGATGGTGCTTGCTCTTACTGCGAGAGCTTGTCCATGTTGGCATTGCAGTCGCGACTCTCCTTCTTTGAAGAGGCACGAGTCCCTTCTGCTGCCACCCAGCCTTCTCATAGCAGAGCCACGGGTATGGATAACACTTTGTTAGACATGAGAGTTACAATCGGAGCACTTCTGCCGGGCCAGCCATGTGGCGTCGAGCTGCTGAGTGATGGTGCAGGTCTCTCTCGTGGGGCACCTTGTGTCCAGATGTCAATCGCTTGATCGGAAAGCGTGCTATTGTCCTCTGTAGATCCGCTGAATCGGATTCAGAGTTGATGACCATGCTTTCCTGGGCCGTCACCGGCATTGGGCTCGAGTGGAACCCTCCACCTTGCCCCACGGGTGGATGATTCTTCCCAGAAGTGCATAAGGAGGTTCACTCTTACAACCCTCGATGGCGGGCGGCCGAGGGTTGCGTGGATATTCCACAGGTGGAGCATGTAGTTGCGATGCGTTTATGCCCGCAAACTGTTGTCTCCCGACCAAGGCCTGTAAGACAACAGCAGCCCCGGCTGATAAGGCATACAGTGCCGCTGGATAGGCAATCTCTGCCCTGCATGTCATCATGGCCATCCTGCAGGTCCATCAGGCAAAAGCTCTCAAAGAGCTGCACGAGGGTAGTTCTGAGCCAGGGTTTCTAGCACAGAAAATTAGCATTTTAAAAAGGTTTATCTTGTGCCTGCTAAGACCAATGGATGGAGGTATTTCCAGTAGACAAAACACTGCATCTGGACCTGCCTCTTTGTGAAACTTCAGCCCGCACTACATGTTCCTTGTGGAGCATGTAGTGTAAATGCAAATGGGAAATAGCGGATAGCCTAAACGGGTGTGTGTATGTGGACATAATGTGTGGATTCTGATCATCTGTCTCTGCATGTGTTTATGTTAGCTTGCACATGTGTGTCATAAGCGCTGTCTGTGCATCTGTGTGACTCCGCAGTCTGTGGCGCCGTCCGATATGGCGGTGGAGCCCCGCAGCAGGGAGCCTTCATCACATGCACTTAGAGAGAGAGTGAGTGAGTGAGCCGCCGTTCAGTAAACTGAGCTTAGCTCTGGCACCAGACGTGTATAAAGCCCAGAGCAGGATGATCACTCTGTGTTTAGCGGGGCTTAACGGTGGGCATGATCAAGTTGGGGGCTGGGGGTGGTGGGTGGGGTGGGGGGTAGAGGAGTATCACAGTATATTGACTTAGTCTCATCTGTCATCACCAAAAGTGAAATGAATAAACATCAGGCTAAAGGAAATGCAAATGCATGCATGTACAGTAGAGGGCGCAGCTCAAACAAACCTTTCAGCCGTGCTGCCATTCTGAGGTGCGTTTTCAAAAACTAACTATGTTACCACTCGTTACCAACACAAACTTGAGACCATGGAAACGCACCCCTGGATTAGATCAAACAAATGTGATGTTTAACAAAAATTTTGCTCATTCATATGGTTGAATTGGATCATTAAAGGTCAAGGGCAAAGCTATTTGTTAATAAAGTGAGATTAAATACATAAAGTATTTTTGTGTTTTTCATATTTTATCTTTAATTATCCGAGGTTTGGGTAATATTCTGAGTTTGCATTTCACTACTTGTTCTCATTTTAAGAAATACTGTATAGTGAGATGGGTACATGCATGCTCTCGTTTAGATTAGCACTACAATAACTAATATGTTAGTAGTGAGAAGCAGCACTTTTTCTTTTTAGGATAGAAACTGTTTATTATATTTACGCAAACGACACTTTGGTTCAAATTACACTGCTGTTAAAAAGTTTTGTGTCGATTCGATTTTTTATGTTTTTGAAACACCAAGAGATTTATTTGATAAAAAAATCTGTAATTGTACGGAATCTGTAAATAAGCTGACATTTCAACTTTAAATAATTAAAATATATGAATTGAAGGAATTCCCGCCCGGCGCAAGGATAGGCAAGGCAAGCATTCGACCGTTAATATCGCAGCCGTAGCCTACGTGAATGTGAAGTGAAAATAAGCAGGTAAAATACACTTTTAGCATTGTGAACTTGTAATAGTCACCTATTCTGCCTTCATGTACAGCTACTTGAGGTGATGGTAAACATGCTTTGTGGGTATTGTTTTTCCTTCACATGTAAAAAAAAAAGAATCAACTGTTATATCAGATGCCTATGGTGTAATCACGGATTGTTATAAGTACTTTTCTTTGTTTTTTTTTTATTATTGTTTGCCACCGGATAACTTTTAAAAAGGAGAATGGGAAGTGACGTGTTACTCCACGTGTTACTTGGTGACGTAACCAAATGACTGAGTCGTTAAACCGATGACTGTCTGTGTTTTAATGTTTTGAACGGTAAGGGCCATTAATCATATAACATGTTTATGTAAATAGTTTTGTTGTTTACTTGACATTAGCCGAGTCCTACTCCATAGTTTTGTTTTTTAAATTTAAATATAATTTTAGGCCTACTGGTATTTTTCCATCAGAGGGAAATATAGCCTACTTTGCCAAACAGCCGACGACGAGTAGCGTGCATTTAAAACAGTATAATATTGTGAAATAATATTACAATTTAAAATAATATAAAAATAAATAATAACATTTTTGTCCATGTAATGCATCCTAGCTGAATAAAAGTATTTTATTCTTTCTTCTTACTTTAGCCCAAACTTTTGAACCATGTTTATGCATTTAGTTTATACATTTGATTAATTCATGCATTCCTGAATCAATCTCGTGACCTTGGCATTGTTAGAACCATGTTTTTATTGTTTGAGTGAGTTATTCTGTCCACATTTGTTTATATCTTTGTACACATGCTGTGTTTTTCATTTGTTTTACTGTATATTTTTGTTTCTCCTAAGAATTTTTAGAAGAAACCTCTCCAGAGCGATGAAAGAGCAATGCAATTGTTCAAAGTAGCTTCCCCAGCTCTGGAAAGCTCTCATCGGTAAGTCTGACAGTAGATAATTCAGCTTTGAATTCCTTCACACACAGATAGACAGAATGTGCTTTCTGCGTGGCCTCTGTAAATGCCCTCACAAATAGACATAACCCATGAGAAATCTCTGTCTCTCTTCTTTTTGTTCTGTGTTTCACTCTTCTAACCTGCGTGGTGACCTACAGGTGTGCTCCCCGGGCCTCGTACTGACTCGATACCTTCAACCGGGACATCTGTGCGGTGACAACAATACCTCCCGCACCCCCTCTCTGTCCTTCTCGTTCTCTGTGTGTTTCTGTCTGGGTGCTGAGAGGCCTCATTGTGAGCTGTTGCTCCCCAGGCGCTCATTCTGCTGCAGGCCGCCGGTCTCAGTCTTCCCCCCACCGATCAGGTTCCCCAGACCCCCCAGTCCCCTGAGCGTCCTGCCGTGGCGGTCACAGCCCAATAATCCTGCCATCTAAAGTGGCTACATGGCGGTCTGTCAGTGGCCAGGCCAGATGGCTGTGTGCAGGCTAAAACGGCCAAGCTCTTTTGTTGACCAGAGGGACTGATAGTGTTTCAGCGGGCCAGATGTTTGACAGTGACCTGGAGGCTTTCTGGAGATAGTTTAGTTATTGAGTCCGGAAACATATTTAAACACAAAATCAAACAAAGGAATGTATTAAACAAAATCAAGAAATATGTTGGTTAAGATTTTTTTTTTTCACTTTGACATTGTTTTATGACAAAAATCTGAATACATTTTTTTTTCCAAATCCACTGAACGAATGATTTTCATTGTTCTCATCACTGTAATTTTACTGTATTGCATTAAAGGCACAGTATGCAAAATGTGTACCTTAAAGGGCACCTATTATGACATTTAAAATGTTCCTAATGTTGTTGTGGGAGTCCCCAACAACAGTTTTACATGCATGCAATGACAAAAAAAACTTTTGTTTTCGTATACTATGCATTTATTTTTACCTGATTTGCTCACCGACTCCCAAATGATTCGTTCAACGACTCGTTTTTCAAACCCCTCCTCTGCGCGACGTTAATCTGCGTTGATTGGTCAGATGACCCAGCAGTGTTTACAGAGATAATACTTATTTTTAACACGGAGTACAATGATGCTTTTATCAATTAAATTGTGTTATAATAATGATTATAGTCCACTGCTTTATAGTTTGTAGTAAAAAACGAAAAATAAGATAAATAATTTAATGTTATGTTAGCGAGCATAGCCCAGAGTTCATATTGTAAAAACACAATCAGTCTTTGTTTGCATTAGCCCGATGCATAAACATAAAGTTTTTACACAAAAAAAATGCAGTTACGTTACTACGAGGTATTATTCTATTCTTTAGACAACTCCGAAAACAACGACAAACACTTCACATATCTCAATACAATTGCCATTGAAGACCTAGAAGCTAAACGGTGCTTACACAACAAACAAGATAATTATTAAGCATGCTACATAAAATATAAACGCAAAAATTATTAATAACACTTACAGGTTGTGATACGGAGGAGGAAGCTGATGCAAACACTTAGAAATGAACCTTCCTTCAATATCAGACGGCTCGCGAATCCAAGTTTGATTGCATTTAAGTTGGTAAAGCAATCGTCTTCAAAATGGCGCGAACAAAGCACAAGGCTCGGACTATACTTCTGTGGTATAGTGAATTGTAGCCACTTAGTCTTCAAATGCTCCTCCTTGGGCAGATGAAAAAAGTTGGCTTTTGAGCCGCACTTCAGAACACAGCATCTCGTCGCCATGATGTTTTCAAGTTTGCCTTGGAGCGCAATAAGTGGGCGTATCGTATTCAAATAACTTGACAAGTTGACGTCATCTAGTCAGAGAAAAAGCTTCGGTCTTCTAACGATTCATAAAAATGACTCAGAGTCGACTCTTACTTTTGAAAGACAATAACTTTATATACGGTGCACTTTCATATTTCAAACTTTGCAGGATGTTTTTGTTCACTTAGATCTATGTTACACACTACATGAAAGGTAAATTTCAAAATTCCATAATATGTGCCCTTTAATATAACAGCTTCGAAGTAATTTCAATGGTAAACGAACTCGTAGTAGGGCAAATCATCCCGATAGCAAAGCATGCAGGGCAAAACCAGCAATGCAGGTTTGAGAGCCAAAATCTCGCGAGAATCACGACGTGCTTTACGGCACGACGTCACATACATCAACAGCATATTAAGCAGCCTCTATGGAAGACACTAGCACGCACTTCAGACGTGAATCATGGCAAAGTCGACAAAGAAAGCACGGTCGGAAAGAAAACATGAGTGGTATTTACAACAGTAACGTTAAATACAAGTATTCCACAATATACAAGTAATACTTTGTCAAGTATGACAAAAACGGAAACTGCATAGTGTGCCTTTAAATACTGTAAAATAGATTTTATTTATATCGGCATAAAGGCAGTATGACAACTATTAATTTCCCCATTATTATAATGAGATTTATGTCACAATTTTGTCCTAAAACAGACTTAATTTTCTTATAATATATATATATATATATATATATATTCCCCTTCTTCCTTTTTTAGAGGTAAAATTTGGAAAATCCAGCTAAAAAAATGTCTTTTTATTCATTTTTAGATAAACTCTTGAAGGTTGATAAACTCTTAAAAGTAAATATTTCTTTCAGGACCATGAACGCCTGATGACAAACTACAAAGGGCTTCATTATTCTCTAGTTTTTTGAAAACCATCCATGTGGCGCCTTAGAGAACCCAGAATCTCATATGCTGATCTGAAGAACCTGTCATTTTTTTCTAATCTCCAAAGAACGAATGAACTTAATGTGAACCTAATTAAACCCTGAAGAATTTTTATTTTTAAGACTGTGGCTCATTAAAGCTGTCAGGTGTAATAGATCACTAAAAAGGCTAGAAAGGATCTCCCATGTGCTCATAGCATGCAGTGTAGGTTCATTGCACACCAAAGATTTTACTGACCTGTGATCAGTTTTAATGTACAGTACATACATGCTTTGTTCTACTTTTGTTGTTTTTGCAATATCAGTATTGCATTGTGTTTTACCCATGATTTTATTTTGCCTTTTGGTACAGGAAAAGGAAAAGAACAAAAGCACAAGCCGCTCAGAGATGTGATCCGCATGATACCAGATTGCGACTGTAAAAGCACACACACACACACACACACACACACACACACACACGGGCTGGTAGGATGATGCCGATTAACTGTAGGCTGGAGGGGAGCAGAGACGCAGCATCATACAATTTTCTGCCTCACTGCCCGACTGAAGCAGTGCCTTGTGTTGATACACTGACCTGAGCTAACCTCTTTATTAGACAATCCTGATTGAAAACATCTGAATTCAGCTTTAAAGACACGCTTAGAGAGCAGAGCCGATGTTGAGATCCGCTTAAACTGTTTTCCGGAAACATAACTGATTAAATATGCATTGATAAAAGACCTAGAAATGTGTATGTCACAAACCAATGTGGTTTAGATAGAAATATAATAGACTGACCGTGTGCATGGGTCACGTGAAGGTCTGTCTCATCAAACCAATGTGAGGTGAGGTCACCAAGTGCTGGACTGAAAGCATAAAAATATCATAATGCACACTTTTGCAGTTTCATAAATCTCATGTTGGCTGGAAAATCACTCTGGCTCTGGTTAATGTTTGTAATGCTGTCGGTTGAGTCGCTCGCTGACCATCTCTGTAACTTTGATCACGGCACCTGCTGAGTTTTAGAGCAAAAATATGTTCATTCAGAGTTGCAGAGATGTCTCAAGACGAACTTCATACTGATAAGTCACAGTCTAAGCTGTCACGGGGAGAAACACACTGCATAAAGAGGATGGGAATTTGTTTGCACTAAATGTTTTCCTGCTCTTTTTCTCTCTCCATGTGTCTGCACCATGCAGTGATGTGCTAACATTAGCAATAACACAATCCAAACAAAGCAAAAGTAGGCTACGCCAGGCGAGTTGAGCTTGAGTCACAGTGGTTTATGAATCGTCAAATGTTTGGGTCTTCGCCGTTTTTTAAGCCCTTTGTGGAAAAATGAAAACTCTATGCATGACTGTTTTGTATAAACATAAATGAGAGTTCATGTTGAGGATTGAGGAAAGCCAGACATCTCTCTGGATATTCACAGAACACACTTCAGATATTGCTGCTCAGCATAATTCACAAACTCAAGAATGAGCTTGACTCCGCATGTTTATTAATATAAATGCAACTTCCTACTGAATGTCACACAAATGCTAAACTGATATCTTGCTTCATTGATTAAAAGGACGTTTTATACGCAGCAAGTTGTTTTTCTTTTATTCATTTACTTCTGCTAACAAATGTTGGTGAATCATGATAAATGTAATTTACAAGGCTAATTGGTAACGCTTTTCAATAAGGTTCATTAGTATTAATAACTAACCAATACATTTGTTACTGTATTTGTTCATCTTTGGTAACGTTAGTTAACAAAAAGTCCAGCTGTTTATTGTTTGTTCATGTTAGTTCACATGCATTAACTAATGTTAACAAGGTTTTATTAAAGTATTAGTAAATGTTGAAATTAACATTAACAAAGTTTAATAAATGATGTATAAGTGCAGTTCCTTATATTAGTTCATGCTAACTAATGTAGTTAACTAATGAACCTTCTTGTAAAGTGTTACCGGCTAATTTATTGAAATGAACAATTTCATGTTTTCATATTCATATTTTTCAAATGCACTACAAATGCTAAAAATGTCTTACTAATGTTTGTGAGCTCTAAAAATAGAACAGAAAAAAACAGGTAAAGTGTTAACAGCGATGATGTCAGACATTCTGATTGATGCTTGATTGACACATGTCTCTCTAACCACACATGATATATTTGCAGTCACACAGATCTTTCACACCTCCACGTGGTTTACTAAAGATGGCGTAAAATTGATGTCAAAGGAAACGTGAACTCGAGGGCTCGGATAAACGCCCTAATAATCACTCAATCACAAAAACGTCAGTCAGAGGGAAACGCTCCCCTATACAGTCACTTGAATTTATACCCACAGTGAATTTATATGCAAACATGCCTTTAAAAACGCAGTGGGTCTACTCCATTGTCTGGAAGCCCCCAGGAAAATGAACTTTTGTTAAGGCGGATTAATGCGCCTCGCCCCGCCCCGCCAATGCGCGCAAACTTTACTGCAACATCTAACGTTGAGTAAATACAGCTCCCGTTACTTTAATTAAGATTTTTTTTCATTATTAGCCTTTTCTGTTTGACTACAGTCTCACACACTAGTTTTATGGCAGCAAATCATCCGGTTGATTTGAATTTGCGTCAAATAGCCTAATAGTTTATTATAAATAGTCCTACACATTTAGGCAACCAAAACTTTTTTTTTTGTAACAAAAGCCATATCGTATTATAAAGAATGCATGTGCAACCAAATAGTGGTTAATTTCTACGTTTCAAAAACTTAGGAACAATTTACAGGGCTTGACACTTACTTTTTTTTTTTCAATGGGCGCATTTAGAAACTTTTAGAAAAAAAAGAATATATAAATAATATAGCCTATATAATATTTAAATAAATAAAAATATATATATGTAAATGTTTTGGTGGGGGTGCTGATGACGCGATCGCCTCTCCTGATATTAATGAGCCATTATCATGCAGGCCGATAACATTGTGTCTCTCTCTGCTTGAGTCCAAGTGTCATGCATACCATTCATTAGCAAAACTAACATTGTCTAAACAGGATTCTTTAAGCATGACAGTCAAGCTGGACCATATGAGACCTATGAGAGAGTGTATTGGTGTATTGGATAAACTAGACTTCAATTTAAAGACATCATATTGATAGCTGCACTTATTCATTTAATGCATTACGTGTATTTTCCCCTGCATGCTACATACATTGAGCATCTTATGTTGTCCATCACGTTGAATTTGAATATTTGTACAGAGAAGTCATTTTATGTTTACATTGCCAGAGTGTTTTTGAATATGACTATTTACATTATTATTATTTATAATAATATTTTTTTATTATTATTATAACGTCCATAAGATGGAGCTAAGTTTCTATTTTTACGGTGTAGGCCTTCATGCGCATAAATGACCAGACACTGAGTTGAGAGATGTCAACATTGCCTTAATATGATAGTATTATTATTATGATGTTATTGCTGTACTCATTTCAAGGCCCATGCTAAACTTTATTCCTGTTTTGTCAGGAATTTAACAAAACACACATTTTCCTCCAGCGAATTTTTTCACATTAGATTGAGACTAACATCACCTAATTACATTAGCTTAATTAGTGCTATAAATAAAAGCCGCATGGCAACAGTGAAGCGGGCCTGCAGCGGCCGGGCTCCTGCTGATCTGCGCTTATTGCTCCAGTTTACAGGTTGATTGTATTTGTTAATGAGTTGCTAACAGCATGGTAATGCGCGCGTGATGGATAGCTGTGTGTGTCGCTGGCATTCGGCCTGCGCTATTCCTGGTTCACGAGAGAGAGAGAGAGAAAATCATTGAATAATAATTATACTGACAAAGCATCATGAAGACTGCTCTTATATAGTTTATAAGTTCGTGTTGAACTTTAAGTCTATGAGGGTGTTGATTGATTTCGCCGTTTATTTACTCTCAGCCTACAGACACAGCAGCCTGGTGTTAGTGAGGAATTCCTTATCTCGCGCGAGTTTAACAAAGCTTACAAGTGCCATGTTTCCATCATTTCTCTCCCCCTTGCCCGCCCGTGTCTGTTTTTCATTTAAACTTTTACTTCTCCGACCCCAGAGACATAATTATACACATTTTTCTTTCCGAAAGTCAGAGGGACTTGCAAACTGAGCCGAGTCTAATGCGCTGAAAAAACACAATTAAATGCTTGCTTAAAACATTTTGTAAACACATAGACATGCAACTAACTGTATCATGTGGGTGTTTAGCCAGAAACACAGAGGGCAACTTCAAGATGTTTAAATTGTAAACCATTAAATATATTACACAAAAGGATGTTCTTAGTGAAAAACTAAAGGCCTATATTAATTATATATAGGCTATAGGCAGGGGCGTAATTTGTGTGTGTGGGGGGGGGGGCAATATTTAAATCTATGCATTACAACCCCCCCCATATTTATACCATGATCACATGAACCCCCCCCCCCCCCCCCCCCCCCCCCAATGTTCAAACCAAATCTACGCCCTTATAGGCCTATATACGCTATCAAATCATTAATGCAACTAATATAAAAGTTTGTGTGTGTGTGTGTGTGTGTGTGCGTGCGTGCGTGCGTGCGTGCGTGCGTGTGTGTGTGTGTGTGTGTGTGTGTGTGTGCGTGCGTGCGTGTGTGTGTGTGTTTATATATATATAATTACTAAATATATAGGCTATATATATAATTAACACAAACTTTTGTTAGATTCGATTAATCACAATTAATCAATCGATTTGACAGTACTAATGTGTGTGTGTCTGTGTTTGTTTTTATATATATATATATGCATATATATATATATATATATATATATAATTAACACAAACTCTTGTTAGATTCGATTAATCGCAATTAATCAATCGATTTGACAGTACTCATGTGTGTGTGTGTGTGTGTGCGTGCGTGCCTGCGTGCGTGTGTGTGCGTGTGCGCGCGTCAAAATTCCACACAGTCAAGAGGAAAACAAAAAAATATAAAATTGATGTCATTATTTACCCTCCTGTCTTCCAGACTTGTGCAACTTTCTTCAGTGCAAGAGAGGATAATTTTTGAAGAATGTGTCTGTCACTCTTTTTCTTGTAATACCAATGAATGGAGACTGCAAATTCAAGATTATCATAAACTAACCTAGCATATAGAATGGCTGACAAAAGCAGTCAATAAAACGCATAAGCTTTAATGTCTTAATTATCGGCCTGCTTCTCACATAAAGCTATTATGGCTTCAAAAGACTTAAAAATAGCCTTGAAATAGGCTTGATATTGAGTCACCATCCATTGTCTATGCATGCAGACATTCTTCCAACGGCCTTTTGCATTCCACAAAAGAACTATCGTCATACAGGTTTGGAGCGACTTGAGGGTGAGCAAACGACGACAGAATTTTTATTTTGAGGGGAACTATTCCTTTAAGTGTGAACCTTCGCTTTTCCACCGCAGCGAGCCGAGTGAACTGCCAGTCAAAGTGACGTCAGTCTCGTCGGAGTCGCGCTGAGGCGAAGTGCTGGTGCGCGCTCGGAGACCCCCGTTAACTGCGCGCACACGCAGTGTCACCATGAGCAGCAGTATATGGGGTGGATCTTAAATCATAACTGCAAGATGAACATACGGCACATCTTTCTGAGCGCAGCATCATAGCCTTCCCTCGCGATCCTGAAGCCTTCACGCTGCACGAGACACTCCGGCTCGGCCACACTGCCTGCTGCTGCCCGGCGGGTAGGCGGAGGCTGGAAGGGGGAACACATCTATTTTCTGCTAATAATAATAAGCAACAAAATGAAGCGGAGAAAGATGGTGGTAGCGGCGGGCTTCTGCCTCTCGTTCCTCATGGGCACGCTGATGAATTTATTGTTCATTCCGGGATTCGAGCACCACGGCGAGCGCGTGCATCGCCACCACCAGCACGAGAAACAGCAGCAGCCCGAAGCGGACTCTCCTGCCCGGCTTCATATCGAGGACGGTCTGACACCCTCCGCCGGGCGACTCCCGGAGCTCCAGCGGCAAATACGCGAGCGATTAGATGAGGTTCTGCGTTACCGCCAGAGACGCGCGCACTGGGTCGGCACCGGAGCGCTCGAGCGCAGGCGGCTCATGGACCTGGAGCAACGCGGAGAATGGGAATCATACAAAGGAATTGAGAAAAACACTCATTACGATCAGTCTCGAGCTGTATCCATAGCAACAAAATCACATCGGGAGTTTACGCGCGAGTCGATGCTCGGCTGCGGCAGTATTGATAACGTTACCAATGTCCAGTATCTGGGCTCGGGATACACGAAGGCGGTGTACAAGGCGGCTCTGAACAGCAGCTTCTCCGTCGCGTTGAAATCCGTCGATTTCGGGGGTCACGATATGGAGAATTGTGTGAAGAAATACGCGTCGTCGACAGACTGTTACAAACTCGCATCCTTCAAAATTGTCAAGGAAATGACGCTGATGGAGAGATTGCAGCACCCTAATATTCTCAAGGTAATGTTGATTCTATTTTAAACAAAGCACAGATGAATTGAGCTAAACTCAAAATTAAATTCACAACGTTTTAAACGCTTTCATCCTTACACGGTTTCTTTTTATTCAACTTGTCAGAATAGGCTATGTTCTACCCAATTTTATGAGTTTTTAAACTCTAACATTTAAACTGTTTTAATCGATGGATTTTGCAGTGGTTGGACTGGTTGCTAAAAACACATTTTTATTTGACATTTTCATTTGACATTTTTTGACCATTTAAACTTTAGCTGATTTATTTTTATCAGCTTTATAGGCTATAGGCTAAGCTACACGGTGTCTGTAGAAACACTAAACCGATAACTAGAAATATTTCGAATATTTCCCTTTCGATACAGGGGAAAAAATTACATTCATAACATATTTTCATCACTTTATAGCCTAGCTTTAAGAACGCAAGTATATTTTTAATTTATGTTTTTTTTTTTTTTCACTCAAAGCCTGGTTAACTTCTGGGCTGCATAGCTGAACTGCAGGAAGACAGAAGATAAACGAGGGCTGTTAATTTCAGAGTCTCGTTCTCTTATGTTTACAAGAGCTGATTACGACTTCAACAACTACACAAGCGCTCGTGTCAAATAAACGACACAACAGCCGCTGCTGATCGCCTTAAAACGGGGAACCGAAACACGCAGACAATGAGCCAATGTCCATGCATTTTCACTCATTGTTGATTGGGTGATAGTGTAATTACTAAGACACACACACCGGCTTGTGTTGATTTTGATACTCCACGCGTAAACATTCACACTTGAGATCTCACACAGTTCCTAAACACGCGGGTTTACATTAGAAAGGCCTATGATGGACACTAATCGTTTTTCGTCTTTTGCTTTAGAATTTCTTTAATGAGCCCATTAATAACCGAACTTATACTGTAGTGCTCATGTTACACATATTATTCAACAATTAATAACTATGTAACTTACTAACTAATGATAACAGCGAGCATTTATAAACAGTTCAACTTAATTCCTAATGTTGTTTATTAATGTTACCAATGTAAACACACGCTGTATTAATTTAAATCCACAGCAAAAATCAAAGTGATGAGTTCATATTACACTGATGAAGAAATTCGAGTTAAGGTAACACTTTATTTTACAGTGTCCTTGTACATGCAGTCTCTATAATAATTACTATAAATTACATGCAACTAATCCTAATCCTAACCCTATAGTAAGTACATGTACTTACTTAAAATTACTCAGTACTTCAATGCATAGTTACACTGAAGCACTTAAAAGAAAGTGTAACCAAATTTTATTCTGCATATTATGTCTATTATCCAAGATAGTTTGATTAATTTGATAAGATTGATAGGCCATGTACAGCGGGACAGATCCCCCACTGTTGAATATGGCCATGGAGAGATGGTTTATGTCATTTCATAAGCAGTAATCGTGAGGTGGTGTTATCTGTAGTTTGGGGCCGCCGGCCTGATTTCATTCTGTGCGCTCACAGCAGGGGACCAACGGTGCAGGACCCCAGTTCATCAACCCACACAAAAGACACAGTCATCGTTATTATATCGCAAAGACATTATGATCACAGGCAGCTGCCATATACATTTAGAATACCTAAAAATGAACAACTTTAAACATTAAACATTTGAGAATGAATTGACAAAGCAAACTCTGGTTTTGAAATGATAGCTCAACCTTGTTAAAAATATGTATATTTGTGACAGTCTGAGCTGTTTAATTTTTAAAATCATGAAAATATTGTGCAATGCATTAAGGAATAATATCATATTTTTGCCACTGCTTGCTCTTCTTATTTGTATTGTACATTTTGCTTGATTTTAATTATTAAGCACACTATATGAATATGGAAACTTATTAAAATTTATTTAGAAAGGTATATTGAAGCTTATTTTCTTTACTTCTATTTTTTTCTGCTATTCTCTTATATATCAAATAAATAAATAATCTTAATTTAAAAACATATAAACCTTTAAGAATAATTATTTTTGGTATAAATGTGAAGAATTCTCTAATGTAAAGTTTCTTATTTATCAATTTATTTGCCCATCTATTTTAAATGATCTTTGTTAAGCTTGACATAATAACACCTGATTTAGTCATTAACACTGACATCAAATAGCCAGTTGACCAGTTTTAAATGCTTTGTGGTTGCACTTTATTTTACAGTACGTGTACTCACAGCACTTACCTAGGAAAGAAGTGGCAATATAAGGCAACTACATGGGTTAAGGTTAGGTTTAGGGGTTGGTTCAGGGTTAGTACCTAGTTATTACCCAGTTATTGTGATTACTATAAGTACATAGTATGAACATGGTGAACAAGACTGTACAATAAAGTGCTACCGACTTTGTAGTAGTTGTTAAAAAAGCACAGATATATTTTTTCCCATTACATTTCAAGTCTTTTACAAATATCAATATGTGTAATATGGGCGTGAGCTCGTTCTGTAGTGCCACGTCTCACTCTCTGCCAAGAGCTTGGCTGTGATCAGGCCCGAGTTCTTACAACGTTCATAAATCAGCAAAACGACATTAATAATACCTCTCGCTATAAACCTATAATGATGGAACACATACACAGATATTCCTCACATGTAAGTATTAATAAACAACCCGTGTAGTCGCCGTCTTCCTCGGTTCTTCGCCCTCGCACCTAACCAATCAGGCACAGAAGAGTTGCTTTTCATTTGCTTTGGCAGCCGCCACATCAGACAGAAATAATGCCTGTTATTTTGTGAGTTGCGAGGTCAAAGGTGAGCAGATATGATCCGGCGGGCTGATTATCAGCAGGTCGGGTTCAGCCAGAGTGCAGGAGAAAGATCTGGAGGAGCGAGGTCACACTCCGCTCGGCTTTCCAGTCTTTAACTAGCATGTCTGTCAAGCAGATCCCGTCTTCCTCTTACAAGCGAGGGCAACACCTGCTGGATAAACAGTCATGATTGGTGGTGGTGGTGCTGGATCTGTGTGGACAGGGAGAGTGGGCTTATTCATGTACATGTCAGCACTGACACCAGAGAGAGATGCAGACTGTGTGTGTCTGATTAATGACCACTGCGTATCTCTCTGGAAGCTTGTTTCTGCCACGGAATAAAAGATAAAAAAAAGGTAATTGTGACTTTTTATACAAAATCTCCAAGCTCCGAGTTTGGCCCGGACCCAGAGAAATCCCGCGGGATGTGACAGGACTATAGGACTCAAAGTGAGGAGATGGGGTGGCGGAGGGATGCTGATGAACTGTCATGGAACAGAGGCAGGGGTTTTCAGGATTTAGACACGCAGTGAAACATTAGCGCTGAAAAGGCATGGACAGGGTTATTTTTGTGGCTGATCTGCAGATGCATTTGTAGGAGTTTCCCTTTCAGATGCAAAATTTATGGGAGGAGAGTATTTAAATGAATCACGTAAGCTGATTTACTAAGGTTTGCACTAGTCAGTTTACTGGTATTTGCTCCATTATTTATCGCCCAAAACAAGCATGTCTCAAACCAGACGCTAGCTGGTAGATTGTGTTGGTCATTATGGAAATGATCAGCTGTGTCTGTTCTCTTTAATGTGTGTGTCGTCAGATCATGCGCTGAACTTTACACTCACATCTGCACTTTTATGGGATTGCGCTCTCATGTTAATTTAGCCTGTTTAGTAAATCTGACCCTTTGTGCTGTAGTATTTTTACTTCTTCTTCCATGTTTATTTTATTTAATATTTCACAATTCTGCGAAAGAAAAAAATCACAACTGCAAGATATAAACTCTATATCCCACACTTTCTCCGAATTGTGAGAGATAAACTCGCAATTGCAAAAGAAAAGTCAGAATTGTGAGATAAAAAGTCGCAATTACATAGTCCATGTAGCAAATTAAATTAAAGTGCCACTATTACTATTAGTGCTATTTTAAAGGTTCCTTATTTTGTTTTTAAGGTCTCCTACAATAGATTTAGATGCATCAAACGCCTTTTTGAGAGCCTGCTCTGCTCTGATTGGTCAGATGGCCCAGTCTGTTGTGATTGGTCGACTGCTTACAGTGTATTTAAAAAAAACAAATGCCCATTATCATTTCTGAATTGCAGCTCTTCCTCAGCGCTTGATACACAGTGATACGAACAGTAACGATCTTTTTTTTTTTTTCGTATCAATTCCAGCGCGAGTCCTCATAGTTTTGAAGTGCAGGAAAGTGGATCCCAGCGCTGAAAAAGCTCTTCTCAACATGTCCACAACATGAACCAAACTCTCAGCCACAACTACAGTGTTTGAGGGTCAAAGTAGACGTTGTTCGAGGGCAGCCAAGGAACACCATAGACTGACATTATGCAAATGTGTTACATTATTATATAGGTTTGTAACAGGAAGTGAGACTGTAGTTACTGACAACTCATTTCGGCAATTCAGAATCGATTCTTTCTTTTAGAAGACAATAACTTTATTTGTCGTGCATTTTGATCTTTAAAACTCTGCTGACCTTTCCATTCACAAACAGTTATATTACACACTGCGTGAAATGTAATATTTGACAAAAGCATAATAGAGGCACTTTAAAGGACTAGTTTGCACAAAATAGCGCAGAGGATGAAACTTTTTAGTGTGAATGTGTCAAGCGGCTGTGCGCTTTATGTGCGCTATCAAAAGAAGAATATTTTGAAAGGCTATGTGTTCGGCTGTACGCATGTGTTCACATTAAAAGTGAAGAATACTTTGGGCTTTTTACTGTAAACCTCCAAACAACCCATATAAATTGTCCTTGTTGGCTATAACTATCTGAAGTCTTACTCTTACTACGAGGAAGATTATCAGTACAAAGAATAATGTTTTTTGTGCGTTACTTTTACAAAGCTATCATATGACTTCAGATGAACTGGAATATAGAACAAGAGCCATATGGAGTAATTTTAAGTTGCTTTTTTTGTCCTCTCTGGAGCTTGACAGTAAAATTCAACATCCACTTTCCTTTCGTGATAAAAGAGCTGTCTAACATTTCATTTTGTGTTTCATGGATGAACAAGTAGGCCTACAGAGCTGGAACAACATGAGAGTGAACAAACGATTCCAAAATGTTTTTTTTTTATATATATATATTTTATGCGTGAACAATTCCTTTAAGTTCTTCCGAGTGTTTGTATATGGAAAGGCATTTGAAATGGTGTGTCGGGCAATCTGCAAAACAGCTTGGGGGCCTGATTAGGGGGTCTTGCACTGGGATTATGTTTACATTAGCATGTCATTCTGTTAACTCTTCAGATTCTTAGTCAAGTCCCAAAATACACACACACACACACACACACACACACACACACACACACACACACACACACACACACACACACACACACACACACACACACACACACACACACACACACACACTGCAGGGTAATCAGTAACCTGCTAATGTGAGCATGTAACATGTGAATGTGAAAGCTGGGTGTCCTAAACACAGAGGCCCCCAGGGTCATTTTTAAGATGGGAGTGAGACGGAGAGTTTTAGTGCTAGACGCAATTAAACACGGGTTAATACTTTAACCTCTCAGTTTGTCAGGAAGGAGAAGGCGACTGTGCTCCGGTCGACAGCAGGGTCATATCTACGTTTAAAGGGATCCTATTGGGCTTTTTGTTCCTCTTTCTTTAGTGTGTAAAGTTGCTGTATGATCATGAAAAGCTCCGCAAAGTTACAAAGTTATTCTTAAGACTTATTCTCTATATCAGTGTCAGTGTTTCTGAACTCCCTGAAACGCCTCCATTGTAGTCTTGAGATTTCTTCCAGGAACAAACACGTCACAGTATTCCTCATTTAAATAATTCCCAACCAAGGCATATGCTAAATAAAGGGGCGGGGCCTTGTTGAGTTAGTTAGTAGTGTGGTGAAACGGGCAGTTATGGTAAGGGGCGGGGCATTTCCCAAACATGCTCGAAGTCGACCAATCACAACACACTGCTCCAGCCGACCAATCAGGGCACTGTGTGCTTTACAGAAGGAGGGGCTTCATAGAGACAAAGTCGACCAATCACAACAACTGCTCCAGCCGACCAATCAGGCACTGTGTGCTTTTCAGAAGGAGGGGGCTTCATAGAGACAGGAACTAAACTAAAAGGGAAGAGAGTAATAATGTCAAATATGTGTTTTTTGAACACATATACTAGTAGACCCCAAAAACAAAATCAAGACTGATAAAGTGCATAACATGTCCTCTTTAAAGGGATAGTTCACCCAAAAATGAAAACTTTGCCATTATTTACTCACTCTCATGTCATTCCAAATCTGTATGCTGTGATTTTTCCATTGAATACATTAATTTTGTGATAGTTTGGGGGGGGGGGGGGGGAGAAGAGATAAATGTCACAAATGAGATTTAAACCTTTTCTTTTTTTGAGCAAAATGATTGTGTGTTTAAGGAGTTAGTGTCGGGGGAACAGGTTGGGAGTGCTGTGTTAATGACTGTCCTGAGAAAGGAGGATTGTGGGAGGATATGATGGGGATGAATTCCTCAGAAACGCTCTGTCCTCCTCCTTCTACATGGCCTCGCTCTCTGTTTATTTTACTAGGCAGGAACAGGTTGATGAGGAAACCAACTTGTCTCTTCCCATCGTGTGATCGCTTCACTAAAAAGATCCATGTGATTTTCAGCGCGCAGATTCACAGATTCGGAAAATAAATACAATGTGTAAACAGTTCAAGCTGAATAAATTTCATTGCACTTCTGTCATTGTGTTAGTTTATTGGAATTTAGATTAGAGGTGTTAGTCATTTGGACCTTGAAAGATCCCAAACTCATCAGCATTAACAACTGCTGAATCCCGTCAAACACCAGGCACAGGACCAGGCGTTTGAGGGAAATCTTCTGAAGCCTTTGAAAACTCTGGCAGGAAGATTTAACAATTTCACATTCTTTCTGTTCAGACCTTAATGAGTCTCAAATCTGTTTAATGTTCACTGATCAATTTTAGAGGCAAGGGAAAATGACTCAGAAGTTTTTCCAGCGGCGTTACTTCAGAAACTTTGATTAAAACAATGTGGTAAAAGTCATTCCCTGAACCGTTTATTCACTTTAGCTAGCTTTCCCTCTCAGAAACCCTCCACACACACACACACACACACACACACATTTGAACCTGATCCCAGCTCTAACTCAGCACGCGGGCCGTACGCTCAGTGTCAAGCCCCTGTTACTGAGCGGCTCTTGTTCCCGTGGACAGTCCTGTCCTCACTGACCGTAGACGTTGGCTTCCACTGCCCACCACTATTTCATCTCTGGGCAAACATGGCCGTCTCCGTGGCCATTTTGATTTGCTGCCAGGGCGTCCTCATGAAAGGATCGCGGTAGGGTTTGTTAATGGCACCTAACCTTACAAAAAGGCCTTTGAGAATATGCATATCTGCACACGTGGCACCGGTGAGGAGAAGAGCTGACGAAGATGCTAGTTAAAGCCGTGGAATGAAAATTCACCCTATTTATTTCCTAAATACATGTTATTGATTTTACTGTGGATATATAGACCAATTTCCAGCCGACGTCACAGTTACGTCATGACGTAATGGCCACTGGAGGCGGCCAATACAAACCAGCACAGATTCGACTACATAATAAGGAGCTTAAATTATTATTATTATTATTAAATGTCATCTTGTTGTGTTGTTGGGTGCAAGAATCAATATAAAATTTCATTTTTATTTCTAGAAAATATTCACATCATTAAAATTTTACCGTAATGTCACTCTTTACATCGTCGTCTTCTGGCCTTGGCGCTGGCTCGGCAGAACTGCGGATCGCACCACACAAGTCTTGTACGTGAGCATTCAGCACATAGTTATTATAGGCATCTGAAGATGTATATGCCCCCAGTTTCTCTTTACGCTCGGTTTCTCTATCGGGTAGGTGTACTGTAGATGTCAGGCCACTGAACCCTAGGCAGCGTTAACGTTAATCCTGTCAGATCGTCCATCTGTTGACGGAGCGTGTACGGGTCGGCCAATCTGGTTCCGTCCGTTAAAATTAACTTTTACAAATAACAATCGCGGTCCTGGACGTGGACAGTGAGTGACCTGGCTTGTACATTAAGATAAAATCTGAGTTTCTCCAGACATTGTTATAAAAAAAAGCTAACTAAACTTGCAAACTAAGCGGCCAGAGGGATCGTTCTGCCTTCACCTTAGCTCCGCCCACAAAAAAGTCACCATGTTTACTAACTGAAAAGCCAAGGATCTCCAATCCTTTAGTGCGCTTAAACCCAACCCTGTCTTACAGCCGACTGCAAGCTCACATTCAGATCTGCATCCATACAATCCACAACCTTGGATAGAACCAAGTCCCGCTCTCATTTTTCCTTATTCAATAATCAGTTCCACTCGGATGTACAACAGTACAGAACAAATCTTCAGAACAAAAGATCTGTTGATTGATGCTTTCGTTTCATTGCGTCTTTTTAGCATTTTAAGAGGCCATTCACTCAGAACATGTTTTTGCATTCCACAGCTTTTCCATTGTTGTTCTATCTAAACATGTGCTTGACAGACGTGTACACAGTTCAGTTTAGGGTCCAATTCTCACTATTAACTAGTTAAAAAATAAAAAATAAACTTGCCTTGCCTTGCCTAGTTGCTTATAAGAATGCGTATTACAAGTGTATTAGCTGTTTATTAGTAATAAAGCACATATTAATGCCTTAGTCTGCATGATCTTATTCTACATCCCTGAATCCTATAGCCAATACCTAAACTTAACAACCT
>NC_136889.1:31029126-31141626 GCF_949152265.1 Phoxinus phoxinus
GAGTGAAACTCAACACACGGCTGTTATCTGGCGAGCGCAGTGCTGACGGATGCTCTCGTGTCTCTCTCCTCCAGCTGTACGGATACTGCTACCAGGACAGCAACGATATAAAGGACACGGTGACGGCCATCACGGAGCTGGGGAGTCCTCTGGAGATGATCACGCTGCTGCAGACGCCCTGGGACGAGAGATTCAGGGTGAGTCTGGCCTCGCATCACACACACATCTACTATCCTGTTTGCTCCAGACAGACCTTCAACCTTCAATTGGGCTTATCAGCTGTCAACAAATTGAGTCAGTGATTTTTCTAAAGTGATAAAATATTTAAATGTTATTGTGATTTAGATTATTTGACATTGTAAAAAAAATTATACAATGGGGCTCAAAAGTCTCGAACCTAAAACGTATTTATTTAACCTAGAAATACCTTGTTTAAAAAAATTAACCTTTTTTACATACAGCATAATACAATAATAAAATATTATTGTGATTCATAGATTATTTGACATTGTAAAAAAATAATTAAAAATAATAATTATATATATATATATATAAACAAATACCTGACAAAACATACCTAGAACACTTTATAGAAACTTTAAGGATTTAGATTTTTTTTTAAATCAGTCATGTTTATTTTTCATTTAACCATTTTTTTTTAATTCGGCTGAATAAAAATGTAAAGGTTAATCTTGATAAAAGATCATAGTAAAATATTATAAACAGTCTGAAACATGCCTGAAAATCTGATTTGGTGTTTGTTTGTTAGAGTTAGTTAGAAATAAATAGAAAGTTTTAGAATTTTCCAAAAACTTGAAGAATTAAAACTTAAAATTCATCTTCTCATGAAAATTATGCTGATAATATAATTAAATTTTTTGATTTCATATGTTTCTATTTCTGTATTTTTATTAACTAACGTTAACAAAGATTAAGAAAAAGCATTTTCACGAGTGATCTCAGACTTTTGGACACCACTGAATATATTCTGATATATTATTTGAGAAAGATGAATAGATTGTGAGTGGCCAGAAGGTACAGCTCATTTACCCCGAATAAACAAACAGGGGAACAAAATTACACTCATTTCATAAAATTACTACCATTTCATAATGCACTATAAACATTTTTAATGACTTCAACCCAGTCGGCCGACCTCTACTGTGTCCTCTGTGCAAAGCCACGGGCCAGCGGTTCAAACCCAGTCAGGTGCTCATGTGGGTAACACAGGTTTGCGACATCTCCTAATCCCATGTTCCTAATCAAACACTTACCAAAAAGCAATCCATAGTTGAGTTAAAGCTGAGCTTGCTGTGGGACGTCCTGCTCTCGGCTCTCTCTGAACTTCCTGTTAAGTAGCACAGCTTTTGCCTGATCACTATCGCCCTGGCAACATCCCATAATGATCTGCTATGACTTCCTGTGGCCA
The DNA here is from genome assembly GCF_949152265.1 of Phoxinus phoxinus. Classification (NCBI taxonomy): domain Eukaryota; kingdom Metazoa; phylum Chordata; class Actinopteri; order Cypriniformes; family Leuciscidae; genus Phoxinus; species Phoxinus phoxinus. The sequence continues at coordinate 31,030,556 of NC_136889.1, forward strand.
GAGCGCATCCTGTTCAGAGAGGATGAAACTAATGAAATCCCAAAGCATGATCTCTTCCACCGATAACAGGAAGACACGGACTTCTGTTAAAAAAGACATTCGATAATCTGTGAATTTTAAATGGGAGATGTGTTATGTGTTATGAGCGCAGAATTATAGTCAATTAAATATATTATACATACGTTCAGATTATTATTACAACAGTGCTGGGTAGAAACTGATTAGATGTAATCAGATTCCAAAAACGATTGATTACAATACATTTTAAAATGCCCATAATCAGACCACAGTTATGCTCAGAAGTGTGTTTACTGTCCGTCCTCACACTCACACACACCCTCACACTGATTCACAAACACACTCGCTGCACAGAAGCGAAGCCTGTCCTGCTTTGGTGAACGAACACGGTGCACTCGTCTACATGTCTACGAGTGCAGCAGAGCCGTTCAGAACCAATAGACTTTCAGCAGCCTTTCATTCACACCGTAGTATTCTGCTAAACATATCTATTAGTTTCAGAGTGATATTTCAGTCATATTGAATGAATTTCCAGTCTAGAACAATTAAACCCTTTTAATGAGAACGAGGCAAGTTGTGTCTTTCGAGTTCAGTGAATTAAGAGTTCCTGCTGTTGATTTTCTCATGGTTTTTATTGCCTCTTTAAGGCTTTTCTTGGCTTTCTCCTTTCATTTCTTACTATTTTTGAACATTTTATGCATTCATTTATATATTTTACACAGCTTTGAGGTTTTGAGAGTAACCTACTTTGTGTGTGTGTGTGTGTGTGTGTGTGTGTGTGTGTGTGTGTGTGTGTGTGTGTGTGTGTGTGTGTGTGTGTGTGTGTGTGTGTGTGTGTGTGTGTGTGTGTGTGTGTGTGTGAATGTTTCTGTCAAGTCTAGTCCTAATTCATTTCAGTCAAAAGAAGATATTTAGGCTACATCTACATTAAGGCTATGTTTACACGGAAACGATCTGAAGAGAAAACGCAAAAGTGGCGTTGCGTTATCACTTTTTATTCTGCGTTTAAACGAGCGTTATGGGGGGGAAATCTGTGTGCATATGGTGACGCAAAAGTGTGTGAAATTGGATGTAGTGTGCACTCCAGGCGGCTAGGTGGCGATGTGGAGCACTGAAAGTGAAAGAGACGCTGACACAGTTTTTCATGTTTGATACGGTAAAGCTGCTGCTTAAACCCTCGGTGCTCTTCGCGGGTCGCTCAAAAATGACAGATTTTTTTTTTTGTCAATGAAATTAATGCTATATTTTAGTTTGATAATGTTTTGGTATTTTCCTGTACTGGCGCATGCCGCGACGCCTTCACTGTCTAGCAGACTTTTGCGTTTTTACCGTTTTTACCCTTTAGACGGGAACGCGATGGTGGAGCGTTTTTAAGATTTCCACTCTGGAGGGCGGTTTCACTTTTTTGCGTTTTTAAGCCCCAAAAACGCCGTCGCCGTGCACATCTGATAAAATATTTTTACGTTTTCACCCGCGAGCGTTCTCGCGGGTGAACAGGAGACATTTGAAAACGCCGTTTTTGCTTATAAACGCTCTCCGTCCACACTAACGTTTTCAGGTGTTTTCGGACGTTTCAGTGTGGATGAGAAACTTTTGAAAAACGCCTGAAAGCGCTAAATTCACCTTTACTGCGCATGCGTAACACCCCACAAAAGCTCACTGAGATGATACAGATGGAAAAATAAATAATAAAATTATCGCGCAATTCTTCTAACCGGATAATTTTATTTAGCTAAATATCTCAGCATTCACTGATCGCACTCAGTCACCGTATGTTTGGTCTAAAACGCGACTGCTCTCCTGTATTGCCGCAGGACACCAAATGTGAGTACATTTTCTGTCATCTTTGCAGGACTGTGATATGAAGAGTGTGCAAAGTAACATTTTAGCATCAGTGTAAAAGTGAACAGCACATAACAGGCACAATACCGGTAAACATGAATATCTATTGGTACAACATGGATCACATGACTAAACTTACGTCATCGTTTTCAAATAACTCCGGCTTCACAGTTTATCCGACTTTAGTTTACCTCCGGCTTTACAGTTTATTAAATTTATCCGCTTTGGAGAACGTTTTCCAAAAGCTACGTTTTCGTTGACTTAAAAAGCCGCCTCAGTGTGGACGCAAGGCCAAAACAGAGAGAAAAATAAACGTTTTCAAACAAAAATGTTTCGGCCTTAGAAGAATGTTGATAACCAGACAGATTAAAGGATAATTCCGGTATTTAACACTTTGAGTGTATTTTGTAGTTTGTTTTGGATGAACAAGAGTGGTGGACAAAGACATTTTGACAATGGTTCCTGTCTCGACTTTTGACTATTTTAGAATTGCCCATGACCGCTTTATAATGGAGTCTATGGCCATGCACAAACATGTCCTTAAAACAACCCTTAACGTTCGTTTTCAAAACTGTGCAACTCACCGAGTGGTTAGTGGTGTTCGTTGATGCTTAAAAACAAATATATCGGCGCAATGTATGATTTCAATCTATTTATTTTGCTATAGTGGAACTATTTTTTTCAGATACCTCACAACCGCGTATAAACTTCCGCTCGATATTTGAGTCTGAAGCGTTGGCACACTCCCGACCACTTGATGGCGATAACCACTTTTCCGTACGTGGGTCCTCCAGAAACCACCTTTCATAATCCATTTTAGATTTAAGGATTTTTTTTGTTTGTTTATTTCGCTAACTTACTCCGGTAACACAGTTGCTCTGCTCACGCTAGCCTTCTGAGAGACAGAGAACCGAGCGAAAAGACCATAAAAGACTACAACCAAGTGTAAACAGCCCTTTTCCGTTTCCGGTAGCGCAGTAATATTAACGAGCAATGGGTCTCATTCATGAAACACGAGCAGAACGAATTGTGTAAATCGTGTGTAAAGTGGTTCTGGCGTAAATTTTCGGATTCATTAAAATGTTCGTATTTTCCAAATGTTAGTTGGTACGAAAGAAATCTACAACTGCTCCCAGCCACGCGTAAATATGCGTTTAACATCCGAACGTTTTGCTCATTAATAAGGCTGTATTTTAATTCACCTTAATCGGGGACATATTTACACAGCATTTTGAAAAAATATTATATTATATAAATTATAAGAGCCAGTAATAGCATCTGCAAACGGAACACTTTAATCACATAATTAATTGCTCAATAGGGCTGGGCTATATTTTTTCGAAGTGAACTAATTCGTTTTTTGCAGTCGAGCTTCATGTCGAACCATTTTCTCTTCACTTCTGGGTTTGTTCGATTAACAGATGAAACTCCAGTAACTGCGTCTGTAATATCTGCCAAGCTTCCTTTTTTTAGGACCTGATACGCCACTATGTACGCTTGAAATAACAGGCGCTGTTATACAGGCTTTTAGTGCATGTGCGCGTCGGCGGGTGTAACGTTATTGCGCTCAGAAAAGCGCCCGTTAGAACAGCGCATCAGCAGCGAATGACATGGCAAGGCTTTAAAGCACATGCAAATAATTAATTTTTATAAACTACAGTGTCCCGTTCCTCTGCATTTCATGTGAATATACGTCGCGCTGTACAGTATGTTGAGACGGAGGCGCCAGAACTGCAAACTGATAGAATGCACGATCCTACGATATTTATTCAAAAGCAGATCGTGGAGACATTTGAATCATAATATTTGACATAGGCCTAATATTTGACGGTGCCCAGGGCCCCTTAGATGTCCTGGGCCCCTGGGCAATTGCCCAGTTGCCCTAATGGTTAATCCGGCCCTGAAAATGTGGCGTTTTGAATGAACTTCTGATAATAAAATATGATCTGATAATGAGAAATTTTTCTTTTTCATTCGCTTTTAAGAAGACATGTTGAAATCCTTCGTTTGGTGTCATAATATGATGCCCATATATAGTTGTCAGTCGGATTTAATGGGCGGGATTTATGGTAATTGAGAATGAGCGTGCACGCGCGTCCCATTTACGACAGATTGGAATTCACAAACACACACACATTTCACTATCACATCTGACGTTTACGAAATATTTGTGAATCAGGAGAAGAGTTTTCGGGAAGGTCTCTTTACGCGCCACTCACATATTTACTCGTATATTTACGAATGTTTCATGAATGAGACCCAATGAGTCCTCCAACGGAAATCAATGAGATTTTACAAAATGTTAAATAAAACATGACAGAAACTGTGTTTCGCTACGCTACTTGTTTTTAATCATCAACGAACACCACTAACCACTCAGTGAGTTGCACAGTTTTGAAAACGAACGTTAAGGGTTGTTTTAAGGACATGTGTGTGCATGGCTATAGACTCCATTATAAAGCGGTCATGGGCAATTCTAAAATAGTCAAAAAGTCGAGACAGGAACCATTGTCAAAATGTCTTTGTCCACCACTCTTGTTCATCCAAAACAAACTACAAAATACACTCAAAGTGTTAAAAACCGGAATTATCCTTTAAGGTCCCCATTAACTTCAGTAGTATTATACAATGGAAGTCTATATTATTAATGTTTACTGTATACTGAAGCTTTTGATCAATTTAATCCATGCTTGCTGAATACAAATATTTCCTTCTTTTAAGAAAAACAAAAAACAAAAAAAATATTTGAATTGCAAGAGCCAGAGACAGTAATATGCTGTATCTGAAATCACTCATAATTCACTTATTCACTATTTACTATTTACTAAATGTGACAGTTTGCTAAATAGTTATGAGTGAGCAAAAATTTGCAAATTTGGACAGTTCTAAGCACAGCTGCGATGCACTATAAACACACGCCACATTGTGTATGAGTTTACAGAAGCGTTGCGTCCCAAATGAAAAGCTCTTGAGTTCCAGTGTGACACTTCAGACTGAAGCATTTCCAAATATCAATAATTATTTTAATCAGATTGCAAGTTTTAGGATTTCATGCATTTGTTTGCTGTTCAGACTCCAAACAACAGGTTTGAGTAAACGGATTTGAGTCAGAGAAACTGATTGGCTGCCTAATGTTAATGCGTGCTGTCTCTTTAAGAGTGTCCTCTGCACTCACACACTCTTTGCACTGCTGGCCTCCTCATGTGGAACAAAGCAGAAACACCCCAGCAATGCTTTAGCAACATTTGAATTGCGTATGAGGCACTAATAGACTCTGGGGAGACTGTCGAATCCGTTGACTTCCAAACAGCTCATTTAGGTCCAAAGCCATTTCCTCTGCGCGCTGACGAAGGCTTTTATTCCCTCTACATAATGCCGGGAGCGAGGACACACCCGTACACACACCAGGCCCTCGCCAGCTAAACCAAATACGTGACAAGCAAGCAAACGTTCACACTAGGGCTGCTTGATATATCAAAATAAAATCGATATTGTGATATGGCTTAGTGCCATTATTAAATCGTGATTTAATGAAATAAATGTATGCGTTACTGGTCTCGGCGGTTTCAGACTGCATGTGTGTAAATGAACACGTGCTGCGCTTCATTCTGAAACCGGCAGCGCATCATTTTATTTGCTGGCAACCCTTCAAAAATGATGATTTACCATTTAAAAAAGAAGAAATTAAGATTTAAATATTAGTATTAAAATTTTACAGTAAAATACCATTATGGTAACAGTTTCTATGAAGTCCATGCTTATAATGAATTATAGCTCCATTATTATACTTGTTTATAAGTAAGTATTACTATTTTATAAATATGTTAATAAAGACTCGTCGTTATACTGCATTATAAGTGCATTAACAGTTATAGTTACATTTATATTATTTTTTTATAATCACTTATAAGTCATGCATTTTCTTTAATGTAGTCATGTTCTTAAAATAATAACAATTTTCATAAAATTGTTTAATTTTTGTATTTAATAATAATTACAATTAAATAATTTTTCAGCAACCCATCAAAATAGAAGCTTGATGGTTTAACATTTGAAAACGAAGAATTTAAAACGTAAATATTATTATTTTAATTTTACAGTAAAATAGTATTATTACAATGTTTTTTTTTATTTGTTTAATATCTTTATTTATTAATAATCACAATAAAATAATAATTATTTTATAGTCACACTGAATTGGTCAACAACATCAGGAATGTAGCGGATGAAAACTCAAGTTTTCCCCAAATAATTCAGCACTCAAAAAAATCCTCAGGGTAAAAGTAATATTTTTGCTTTTAATTTTTTTTTTCATTATTTGTATTTTTGTATGCAGATGCACTTATGCATATCACCACACTCACTCTAGGATGATTAATTCTTTCCAAATATAGATACTTAAATTCCTGTATCTTTTCATATCGCAATATATAAGTGCAGAAAAATACAATATTGCAGTGTCATTTTCCCAGTATGCTGCAGCCAGTTCACACGTGTATGGATGGCACAAATGCTTACTGCATTTTTGAGGAAACCGAATCTGTTGTGGTGCTTTGGATGGCCTCGCCTCCCTTACAATGGCGTTCTCAATGGATTTACCAGAGCTACCGGTTGCCTACCACGTTAAGCAACACACAAACACACACAGTGTGAGGGGGGCTGACCTTTCCCAGTAGTTGCTAATCCGGAGTGTATTAAAAGCAGCTTTTGTCTGTTGTGAAAGACATGGGCAGTGTCTCCTCCACCCCCTCATCTCCTCTCTGTTTGTCTTCTCTTTTATGTTCTCCTCTCCTTCTTTGGGTTGCGTTCACCCCTCTCACTCCTCTTTGCGTCTCCGTCCCCCTCTTCTTTCCCTACGGCCAGCTAATCCTCTGAATTCTGCTGCTAAGAGCGTGGTAGATGAGGGTGTTGCTTGAATGCGAGGTGTACCAGCTGCCAGAGCTTCAGCCTCACTCCTCGTACCCTCACACACAATAAGAGGACTAATCCTCAAGTAACACACTCGTGCGCTCGCAGACATGCACATACACAACAGGCCTCGCACACTCGAGAGGCTCTTTCAACGAGGAGCTTCCTGTGCCTGGAGACAGTCCATGTTGACAAGGTTTTGGGAAGACCTGATGGTTTCAAACAAGGAACACTAATTTGTCCAAACTTCTGGCGGTGCCTCACATTCAGTTGAATTTGTAATATTTAATCAAAATAAAGATAAGTAATTAACATATTGATATATGATTAATGGGTTAGTTCACCGAAAAATTTAATTTCTGTCAGTAATTACTCACATTGTAAAAAAATATTTTCATGATTTGTTATCATAACTTTTGATCTTTTGTCAAATCAACTTCGATAACTAATGTGTGAAGATAACATACATTGAGTTTCAGAACAGAATTGAGTTTCAGAATTGAGTTTATGTTTATTAAACCATTCTTCTTCATTGTATTAACTCAAATTTTTAATTATAACGAACTCAAAATTTTAAGGCAACAAGGTAACTTGCTTTTTTTAAGTTGTTTTTTTCATGTCGTTCAAAACCCATAAGACCTTTGTTCATCTATGGAACACCAATTAAGATATGTTTGATGAAAATCAAGAGGCAGCAACATCATTGCAACTTATAAGGTCCAGAAAGGCAGGAAAGACATTGTTAAAATAGTCTATTGGACTACAGTGGTCAAGCTTAAAGTTATGAAGCGATGAGAATACTTTTGTGCACAAAACCCCCCAAAATAACGACTTTATTCAACAATCTCTTCTCTTCCACGTCAATCTCCTACGCAAGCTCCAGCGTCAACATCACACGCATGTGTCGTGGTGTTCACGTGACCAATGGTGAGGCGGCGTTCTGATGTAGAATCAGGAAGCGCAGCACTGTTTACACTACGTCAACACCGTAGGAGAATGATGCGATGCGTATTACGTGTTCAGTCTCATCGCCAACTACTGGCCTGACAGCACAATACAGCGTTTTTAGTTGTTTTCCCGAACCCGTGTGAACGAGGAACATTTAGTCAACATTGTCCCCTGGAAAAACGCAAAGGAAAAGTTTTCTGTGTTTGGTACATCTTGTCGTGTAAATGTACCCTTAAAGGACAAGTTGGGTATTTTACACTTAAAGCCCTGTTTTCAGATCGTTTCTGATGAAATCGAACGGAAATAGAACATCCAAATTTTAATCTTTAATCTTAACCGTTCTATTTCATCAGATCTGAAAACAGGGCTATAAGTGTAAAATACCGAACTTGTCCTTAAATCATAACCCTGAAAATCAGCAAGAATTTTAATATTTGTGCATTTCTAGTTTTTTATATTGAGGTTTATTAAATCCAATACATCATGGCCTTGAATTAAGAATTTTCCATGACTTTGTATTCAGTTATTCTCTAGCTCTAGTTATATAGTAGCCATATTGTATTAATTAATTCCCTCGATTTATTTTAGTTAGATCATGGCCATGATATTTAGTTTTTTTCCCCTTATGTCATATGTGGGTTAGAGGTATTTATATGAATATACAACCTTTCCATAATATATTCAATAACACAAAATAATACCTTGCTCTCGGCAGATCTGTTTGAGTCTGATGAGGCTGCTGCATTATTTGTCCCACTCCCCGCTCGGGTCCGTCACCCTGCTGGACTTCAGGCCGCGACAGTTCGTTCTGGTGGGGGGAGTGTTGAAAGTGACCGACCTGGACGACGCCAGTGTTGAGGAGACGCCTTGCTCCCCGTCTTCTCCTTCAGACTGTCTCATGGAGTTCCCCGCACGCAACTTCACCCTGCCCTGCCTCAAGGGCCGCTGTCAGGGCATCAACGAAAAGAGGAACCTCTACAATGCTTACAGGTGTGTGTCCATGGCCTGTGATCTGAGACAACGTGTGCTTTATTTGTGTATTTAAGGGTGAAATGTTGACATAGTTCTCCATATTTTCTAGATTTTTCTTCACCTACTTGTTACCTCACAGTGCCCCCTCAGCACTGAGACCCCTTCTGGACAAAATCGTCAACTCTACAGGTGAGTTTGAAGTTCTGCTCTTATCCTTGCTGGTAAAAGCTGGTCATTTCAGCTTAGGGTGGTCAAGCTGGTTTTAGTAGCTGGTCTAAGGTGGTCTGTCAGCCCAAAAATAGATCCAATCAATGGTAGTTTAGCTGATCAACCATCTAGACCAGTCCCAGACAGCAACATACAGTAGTGTCACTATGTCGCAGTTTGGCCTGATTCTCAACCTTTTTTACTCAAAGGCCCCCCTCGTCTCCGAATGCCCCCCCCCCCCCCCCCATCCTTTTTTATTCACAAAAACATTTGTATTCTAGTTTTATTACCTTTCAACTCCATGTTATTCTTTTTTAAACGAAATAAATTCAAGGCAGATTTAAACCTTCAGTAGTCTTTTTTTTTGCAAACATACCTTGCAAATATGTCACTGCAGACATTCTTTACAACTTAAAAGTACTCTGCTCAGTTATACAGTAACTTGGGCATTTTCACACTGGCAGTTTAGTTCGGAACGGGACACGGTTCGCATAAAAAATTGGTAATGTGAAAGCTGTAATGCGGACCCGGGGGAACTGACCGCGAGACTACCTGAAAGAGGTGGTCTGAGCTCGGGTGCACTCGAACTGTGTCGACATTCGCGTGAATGTGAAAGCAACACGGACTCGGGTGTGCGCTTGTTCAGGAAGTAAAGTAACCTGCGCATGCTTTTTTAGCCGATTAAAATTTCTTTAGCCTGCAGTGTATTCGCGCATAGCTAGTGCATTTAGGGCAGGAAATGTATGGCACTGCAAATACTCCTCCATTTGCAAGTAGCCAAAGGCCACCTTCATGCAACCCACATACAGTAAACCCAAGTGTCATTTACTCATCTGTGCAGAATAGCACCAAATTAATAAAAAAAAAAACCACGTTCTGTTTTCGAATCGTCATGAGCTCAGGAATCAGAGGAAAAAATTATTTAGTTTCTAGCCCTTATGGTTCAAAAGTTATTAGCATAAACATGAGTGAAACTTTGGACAGTTGGTTGCGCTGGTGGGGTTGAGTTAGAGACTCCAAATTTGCTATGGTGACCATTCAGACTGTCTTTTATCAGTGTGCCAAATTACATAACTTTCCTACAAACGGTTCTATGGGCTGCCATAGACTCCAAGAGCGGAAGAAGAAGAAATAAAAAGAAAGAATAATAAGAACGGGAACAGATACAATAGGGGCCTCCGCACCTTCGGTGCTTGGCCACTATAGTTAATAAACACACCAAAATACAAATGAAAGATAAAAACATTCTGAACGTGTGGAAACTCAGCGATCTGAAGGCAATGTCATTCTCTTGTGAGAATAAGCCATTGTGTCGTTATTTGGAGCGTCTGATGCCCATAAACATCACTGATCCTCACAAACTCTCCAAAACACGCTTCTTCGGCGAGCATCCCTTATAAAGCAATCACAGTACATTCATTTAGACAACTACGCAAATACATTGAACTGTGTACATGCAGAAATACAATTTTATATTTTACAAATACAATACAAACTTATACTTAATTCAAACTTATATTTTCCCCTGCACCCCTAAAGTTGTTTAATGCATTCCTACATTTTTAGGAGTGTATGTGCTCCTTGTAAAAAGTAAACGTCAAGCCCTGCTCTTGACTCCTTTTTATGGAGGAGAATAAGTTAGTTCAAACATCCTCTACACACATTCCTCCTCTTCACATCCCAACATTTCTCTTTCTGTCCCTCAGCATGCCTTTTGTCTCCTGACTTAATTCCTTTCCCGATGCGCTCTATCATCATGTTCATCAGTATAATGGCATGTCTGATAGCGTTTGAAATCTGTTTTTCTGGGACACAACAGTCCGTGAAGCCGCGGGTAGCGTGGGTGGCCCAGACTCGATCCTATCTTTCCCTCCCAGTGTCACGAAACGCCCACTTCAGCATCACTCCGTAGGAATGTTTTCTTAATGACGGAATGTAAACCGTTAATAGTTGAGTTGTTTATGTTGCATTAATGTGTTTCAGGAGAGCTGATATGGGGCACCGACGAGACTCTGGTTCACCTCGAAAAAGTGCTGGATATCTACAGGAACGGACATTACCTCAAGAATAACACGCAAACACACAAAACAGGTGAGCGACCCTGAAAGACACCAAAACACCTTGACCGTTGACATTACTGAACACTTTTCAAATGACCAGGTCAGATGCTCATCCAAAAAGGCAGTTCTGTTCTGAAACCTAGCTAGCATTTTAAGGCAACTTGGGCACTTCTGATACTGTTCACAATGGGAGGCAGGCAAATTATTCTGCTTTGTAAGACACCTAGCTTGGCAGCATATGTGCTTCACAGACTTCTGCATTCCCAGAATGCACTGCAATGAGCTCAAACAGTAGAGCGTTGGCGCCTGCAACGCCAAGCTCATGGGTTCAATTCCCAGGGAAAGCAAGAACTGATAAGAATGTAAATGTATAGCTTGAAATGCAATGTTAGTCGCTTTGGACAAAAGTGTCCGATAAATCTAAATGTAATTTAGTAAAAATAGGTTAAGGCCACATTTACACATAGCCGGGTATTTAGAGAAACGAATATTTCCCCCCCTCCGTTTTCAATAATAACATCGTGCACACAACCCGCATAAATACGCCGTCGAGCGCCATCATAACTATGCCAAACCTATGGGCGGCAGTGTAGGGAGAAGGATAAAGCCCTGCAAGCCAATCAGAATCCTCAGAATCGACAAGAGAGAACCTAAAACCCCGTTTCTCCCAGTTGACACGACAACATATAACCGGCGTTTTCAGAAATCTCCACTTTGGCCGGAGTTTTTAGAAATAATCGTTTTCTGGGATAAAAACGGTGTTTTCGTGTAAATGACAGGCCAAAACGCAGAGAAATATCTGCGTTTTCCCATCGTGTAAACGGGGCCTAAATTACTTCAAGTTTTTACATGATTGGGTTTCTGTGCATCACTTTTTTTTTTTTAGCTTTGCAACATGTGTTAGCACCAAATCTACTGGAATCTCATCTGTGAGAGTTTCTACAAAGAGCTGCAAATTTACAGTCTAAACTAGTCAGCTTAACATTTGTACAGATTAAGTTATGCTATATTCAGTTAAAACTGACTTTTTTAACTCTGTATTTTTGTCTCTGTTTCAAATACAAATATCTTTATACATTTACTTAAGATGGAAAATGTCAAATGTGTTCTGTTCTGAATCATTTATCAAAATTACGTTTTTAAAGTTTTCTGCCAATGCGGTACACAAAATAAACTTAATTCAACGGGGAAACAAGCTGGCAGATTTTTTTGTCGTTTTAAAGTTGATTTTTCAGAAAACAAGATTTAATATCTTAAGTCATTTTGCTTCTCAAGTAAATGGATCTTGATTTACGGATGTTTAGATATTTGAAAACGAGACAAAAATACTAAGATGCAAAAAATTAGAAGAAAAGCTTGGGTTTCCCACTGGTAATTGTGGTGGTGTTCATGTGCTCATCTCGTAAATACCATCATTCTGAAGCGACTAGAAGGCAGCTGAATCCTGGCAGAGAATGGGTTTCCTCAAATCTCCCCGGAATTAACCAGTTGTTCAGTCAGCAGAGAGAGAGAGGGAGAAAGAGAGAGAGAGAGAGAGAGAGAGAGAGAGAGAGAGAGAGAGAGAGAGAGAGAGAGAGAGAGAGAGAGAGAGAGAGAGAGAGAGAGAGAGAGAGAGAGAGAGAGAGAGAGAGAGAGAGAGAGAGAGAGAGAGAGAGTTTGTGTGTGCATGTAAGGACAAATGAGAGGAGATTAGAAGATTAGAGTTTATATAACTGGTGAGCAGAGAGGCTGCTTACGTTCCTGCCGTTTCAGCAAGAAGCACCTCAGTCTCCTTCACTCGCTCCACCCGTTTTTAACATTTTGTCCCTATTCTCTTTTTCTTTCTTTGCTATCCCTCCTGCTCTTCCCCATGCTCCACTGGCAGTCTAAAGCAGACACTTGTTGACTGATGAGAGCGTTAAGCAAGAGAGGGCCATCTTCTCCAGAGATATTAACTCTTTCCACTCTCACTGCACCACCAGCTGTCTTTGCTGTCTTTAGACTGTACTTTTCATTTACAACCGTTTTGTGCCTATCAAAGCCTATCAAGCGACGTTTAACTATAACTAACTAGAAAAATCACGCTCATACCAATTGTGATAAATAATATTTTATTCCATCAATTATCTTAATCGTGCTGACTGACGTGTGTGCAAAAAGACCCGATATACACATATACACAGAATTACAGTATTTCAAAATATCTGAGTATTCACGCAAACATTATCTGTTATTTCTTATGTGAATGTTTGGTTAACTGTTGGGGAATATACACTGTAGTTCAAAGGTTTGTGGTTTTAAAGAAATTAAAGTTTTTTTTAGCATCAAGGACACATTAAATTGATCAAAAGTGACAGTAAAGACATTCATAATGCCAGAAAAGATTTATATTTCAAATAAATGTTGACAGCACATTGATCAGTCTTCAACATTGATAATAAATCATCATATTATAATTATTTCTGAAGGATCCCGTGACACTAAAGAGTGGAGTAATGATGGAATAAATTACATTTTAAAATAGAAAAGTTATTTTAAATTGTAGTGATATTTCACCGTTTTTACTGTATTTTTGACAAATAAATGTAGCATTGGCGAGCAGAAGAGAATAATAAAATCTTGCTTGACTTTTTAACAGCAGTGTAAAGGTCCTTGCACACTGAGTCCCACATTTCTGCATGTTAAAAAATAAATATGACCTCAGATTGTGTCAATCACGTTTATACACTGCCTCCGAAACTTTCGTCCATCATAAAACATTTTTTGGATCAGGTTCGATTGTCTACGTTTTCTTTATCCGTAGCAAGCATTTTGAGAGGTGTTTTGACAATTCAGAGCCAACGAATTACTGTACGAATACAAAAAAACGCATGCGAAAATGTCCGACTCAGTGTGCAAGGACCTTTCAGTGTTAACTTAAATTCAGCCATTTGTAAACATCCAACGCTATCTTACGACCAATTCGTACGAATTTGTACAAGTGATTAAAAGGTGGCTAATTCGTACTAATTCATACGACCTCACCTCATTTGTCTAAACCCACGTGATGGGCGGGGTCAGGGGTCGGTCATTCATCCGAAGATACAGATTCATCCGAATTTGGCAACTCGTAACAAATTTACGATTTAGCAAAAATCATGCAAATTCGTTCGAGTGAGGTTGTATGATTTGGTACGAATTAGCCACCTTGTAAAATTCGTATGAATTGCCGTGAGATCGGGTTGAAACATCTTATTTGCCATGACTACGTATCTAATATATATATATATATTTCAGCATTATATCAGCCATTCTACTCTCTAGTCTAGATAATGGGGAATAAATGGGATCGGCTAACATTTAAAGTGTCATGTAACATTCTTGTGAACAGGCCTTGGTAATCTCCAGTCCAGCGGGCACTGGACACTTCTCTGCACTGCCTGGGGTTTGAGCGCTTCTTGTAAAACCGGGTCCTCTGGCAGCGCTGTGAGTTTGCATGGATACAGACAGGGCTTCCCTACGGAATTCACTCCTGCCCAACACGCATTAAAAGCCCAGCATGCCTCTGGCTGACTACATCAACTTCCCTCTCATTGCTCCTGCGTCCTACAGGAACATTCAAAGAAAGCGAGAGCTCCATAAAGCATTAATTAGGGCAATAAAGAGTCTAATAGTTGCTCTTATTTACTGGCTTCTTGCTCCACTTAGTTGCCTCGTGCGTCCCTCCCTCTCCTCGCTCTTCAGAAAGAGCTCATCGAGGCAGCTTGCCCAGTCACCTTCATCCAAAGCCCTACTTTCCAGGAGAAACAGTGAATCACGTCAGTAAAGCCCATCCAGCCATATCCCTGAAGAGCGAAAGAGGGAAAATGAGACTCAGAGATTCCGACATTTATGGCCTAGTAGTCGGGAGGGACGTTTGTAGTACACAGTTAGCTCGAGTCTTTTAAAGGCTCTTCTCCTTTTATCAGGCCCATTGTCACAGTGCTGTGAATGAGGCCTTGAGTTTACATTACAACCTTCTCCAAGAGCGTAAAAAAAACGAGTAAAACTCTCCAAACCATCCGAGACACTATCCAGAAGCATTTAGAAACCTCGCAGCGGTGCCATATTGACAGCTCTATCCCGATATATCCTGTCCACAAAATGGATTACCATGGGATCGTTTTTCGAATACATGACCACATTGTCAGCATATTTGCCAAAGACATGCGGTCCATGACGATGTATCCATCGCTATTCCAATCAGCACGATGTCAGACAGCCAGGGTTGGACTGTGAAAAGGCAGACTGGCTGTGTTTCAGCGCGGTTGGCCAGCGAGAAATCAAAGCCGTCCTTCAACGGTCTTTATCGGTCATATTAACGGTGCATTAGCATGAAAAAGAGGAACGTCACGAAGTACTGTCGTCAGCTGGGTTTGAGGATCTTAGATGAGTAAGTGATGCAGGTTTGCTTGCTGGGTCTTGTCACGGGCGCTAGCAGAGCAGATACTTTTGGAAGAGGAGCAAATTCCATCAAAAATACGATAAAAAACACAGACCACTTTCCCAGCGAACAAAAGCCTGTACTTAGAATGTTTTGCTAATGTTCCCATTTGGTAATGAATACTTTTTTTTTTCTTGGTTATGCGAACGTTAAGGAAACATTCCACTTTATTATTTTGCAAACATTATGTTGCTTTTGAATGTTCTCTGCACGTTCTGAAAACAAGTAGCAACATTACAAAAATGTCTGACCAACGTCCAACTAAAACAATTTGGCAACACTTTAGAATAATTAATCATAATCAATCATCTTTTTATTCTAGAGTGTTATCACACATTTAAGATTATATCTTTTGGGCTGTGAAACTAATCGCAACTAAAACTAAAGTGTGTGTTTGCATAATATATGATATATATAATACACACACATGGATGTATATATTTAAGAAAAAAATGTATGCATATATATAAATATTAATATTTTATATAGAAATAACAAATTTTTCTTAAATGCATACATGCATGTGGGTGTATTTATATATACAAAATAAGTATACACAGTACACACACACATATTATGCAAACACAAACTTTAATTTGGATACGATTCATCGTTTCACAGCCCTAGATATATCAATGATATTATTTGTGCTTATGTTTTAAGAACATTTCTAAAGACTAGATAACTTTGAACAAACATTCTATTAATGTTATTAGAAAAAAAAAAAATCATAACCTAGCCAGATGTTTTCTGTCAGCTGGGTCGATGTTACTCGCAAAGTCCTACTCTGGTTCGTGTCTTTTTGCCTTTTCAGCGAATCAGTTAAAGCCAAACGGGACATCATGTTATTAATATTAATTTTACAGTATAATGTGCCTCGTCCACACACACATTGTTCAGATTGTTCCTACGCGCCCGTTTTCCCCAAACCGAGCTCCTCGCAGCTGTTGAATTCAGACGGACAGCTAAATTTATTCTTTCTCTCATCTGAGAGAGAACAGCTGCCCCTGTTCACTAATGTAATGTCATACGTTCAGTATTACAAACAGTATTTGTGTTAATGTGAATCACGTCTTGTAATGTTGACTTGATACAACATGACCGAGACGAGAAACAGACAGCTGCACATTTTTATGAGTAAAAACACACTTCTGTGATCTGGTCATCAGTGGATGTTGGCAGCGTTACCGTGTCTGTTCTCATTAGTTACTCTCCACGTCTCAACTCACGCCTCTACCATACGCGCTACTCCATTATCATACGCTTTCATAACCATAACCGATTATGATGTGTCTCTTTTAACCTCATCCGCAGTGATATCTCATTTGTCCAAAAGTTCTGCTGTATTATCTCATATCTTAGAGGTAGCACTCAAAACATTGTGAAAAATTGCGATTTACATTGCAACATTTTATTAATCACAGTTATCCCCTCAAATTAACCTAACAAATCTTGTTACTGTATTACTGTAATGCTAACAATATACAGTAATAATTATCTAATATTTATTTCAATAACTATATTTAATATGTTAAAATTATGTTATATTATCCATTCATATTTCAAACCGCTGAAGAGTCACAGGGATGCCTATGTAATATTATTTATATTAATAATATTAATACAATAATAATGTTATATATTATTATTATTGATATATTAATATTATTAGTATGATTATAATGTTATAATATATTAATTATATTATATTAGTAATATTAATATAATAAAATACTGTAATATTATTTAATTGTATATTATATATTATATGGTAGTATTTGTTTTATTGTCTTTGCTGTATTTTATTGCATTTATGCTGATTGAATTTCAGTAAAATAAAATACCGTATTACAATAGAGAATCAATATTGAAATATATGAAAATAATAGGAATTACAAAAAAAGAAATAAACTCACAAGTGTCCGGATACATTACGGTAATGAGAATGAGATTTTGATAATATAAATTATAGTTTAGTGTCCACTCCTCACTATTAACTAACTTAACTATGAATTTTGCCTCAATACACTCCTAATTACTGCTTATTACCAATTAGTAGCCTAAGGTAGTTGTTAAGTTTAGGTTTTGGGATGTAGAATATGATCATGCAGAATAAGGCATTAATATGTGCTTAATAAGTATTCATAAACCGCCAATATCCTAGTAATATGCATGCTAATAAGCAAGGTATAATAATAGTGAGAATTGGACCCTAAACTACAGTGTTACCAAGTTTCAACTGGTAACATCATAAGGACATTCCTTTATTTCCCAGATGTTTGTTGTAAACAGACTCAGTGTTAGGTGTGTTTGGAAGCATGCGTTGGTTTCTTCATCTCAGCGATGGACTGCAGTGTTGAAGAGCTGACAGCAGTGCCGAGATAAGCGACAGAACGAGATGAATGTGTGGGAGGGACCGCGTCAGTTTCATTCTCTTTTGGCCGTCACTCCTCACGTCTTCCTCTATTCATCTGCCGTTTTCTCTTTTTATCAGCTTCCCTCTTTCTCTCGGCTTTCCTCTGACTGTGACTGTCCGCGACGGAGGCATTTATTGCGCTCGGGGTCACGTTGAGTGCTGTTTAAATCTGTTCTGGAGGAAGTAATAAATAAAGGAGAAATCAGAAGACACATGTCAAACTCTGACTAACAACAGCCTGAAGACTCTCTCCGTCAAAGAACAAGACACCCCCTGTGTTAACACAATAAAGACGCTTGTGTTGCTGTGTGTGGAGCCCCTACGCACTCGCACACACACACACTATGCTTTTCTTGGACAGTTGTAATGTGTTTGATTTATTGAGCAGTGTGTGTCAGTGCTGTCAGATTTTGGCCAGAAACTATTGAACATGAAAGATTTACTTTCTTACGATTGACATTCAGAACAGTAGCAATGCAATGAAATGAAATGAAATGAAATGAAATGAAATGAAATGAAATGAAATGAAATGAAATGAAATGAAATGAAATGAAATGAAATGAAATGGTTAAAATAAAATAAAGTGGTTTACTATCTAGCCATTTCCCATAAATAACGAATATTTATAACCAGTATTTTGAAGAACAGCATTTTTACATGACCTTCTCTCTTTTGACAGAGTATAAGCGTGTGTTAGACGCCTCAATCGCAGCAGAGAACTACCGCTGCTGGCCGTCCTATCAGCACGACGGATGCCTGCTGTCAGTCTTCAGCGTTCATGAAGCTATCGACGTGTGTGAGAGCCACGTCCAGTGCCGGGCCTTCGTCTTGACCAATCAGAGCACGTGGACAGGTAATGTTGCCAAGTGTCGCACTGTTTAAATATGTGTAGCTCAGCTTAGTACATTCATACCAACTATCCAGCTCGTCTGATCGTTGTCTGAATGTCTGAAACTTGCACTATAGGTAAATAACTAGAATAATAACAAAGAGCAGTGAATGGTAAAATTATTTGCGCTGCTGATCGGCTTGATTCATGGCTTATAATGTTCTAACAAAGGCTTTTTTAAAATTACAATGGGAAAAATGAATGTAAAAAATATTTCCAGACCGGAACCATCAGAGATGAAAAAGTGGACGGACATTAATGCATTTGGCACTATCTACTGACTCTATATTCACTCTCAAACTCTATTGAATGCAATCGTGAATCAAGCCTAGAGTGTTTCAGACCTGTGAAGATCCATTTCAGTCCGGATGCCTTAGACAGCGGCCTATGTAGACAGTAGACAGCATGGCAGCTCACTAGATTTTTGGAAAAGAGCCATTATAGTTTATAGTGTTAATGTAGATACGTGTGTGGATTCGTGTCGAATGTACGTGATAAATGTCCTCGCCTCATCGATAAATCGCGACACAACAACCGCATATACAGTGGAACATTTCATGGCGGAATGAAAGTAAAGACGAAAAGGACAATAGCTGACGAGAAATATAGAGCTATAAAATCAATGTGGATATCATAGCTCAGATCAGAGAAATGTTCGAGTTCATATTGAAATCACTGACTTCATCCTGGCAAACCTGAGGAGAATGTGAGACATTTTCTAGATTGCTTGTGAATCTTTAGAGGAGATTTATGAAATTATTGCTTCATTTTGTCATGAGAAACATTGGAGAAGGAGGTAGGGGTGCACAGACTAGTTGACTTTAATGTTCTGCCGTGACGCTTTAAGCTTGACGTCGACTAGTCGCTGATCATGGCCTATAGAGGCATAGCGCTCCACAAGATATGTTCGATAATAACATCTGGATGCTCAAAATTGATCAGATGAATGCACGTTTTAAACAGCTTATTGTAAGAGTGTGAGTTAATCGCTGTTCTAAACTAATGCGCTGCTGCTTTTTGTGTGTACACACACACACACACACATACAGATAGTAATTCATACACACAGAAACATTCAGTAGCGCAGAAATGTATTGTCAACACTGTTCTGTGATTTATCAATAAAATTACTTTTTTTTCAAGTTTTTTTAAGATCTAGCATATATTTCTTAGTAAGTAAAACCCACAGCTTCACTATTAGAGAGACACTGCCGGCTAGAATTAATTCACACGCAAATGCTCTCTCACTAATGCATTCATATAAATGTAATCTTTACTGTGCTACTTTAATGATTTAGAACGAGCAGAAATCTAGGAGAATATAACAACCCAAAGACAAAATAACTGATAAAAAATAATCTGTAATGTAATGTAGGAGCAATAGCCTTGTGGGGAGCACGGTGTCAGATGCCATAGCTGTGCGCAAGGCAACCCGCGTTCAGTCTCAGCGCGAGGCTTATTTGTTCATTATTGACAACAACGACTCGACTTTAATCACATAAATGTCGACTTAAAAAAATCTGAAGTCGTTCAACCCCTAAAAGGAGGTTCTCCTTTTAAACTCATTACTGTCCAAAAGTTTTCATTTGTCAAGATTATTCCCTCTTTTTTTTATGTCAAAATCAACAGTATTTTGGCTCAAATGTATCCAACACTTGGTAGAGTCCAGCTATATTACATGGTATTAAAGTGGAGTCACATTAGCTAACTTTTTGCAGGCAAAAAAGTCAATAGCGTAGTGATGTATGAATCACTTTCTGTTGGTCAGCGCAGCAAATCAGTGTAATTAACTTGACCCCGTTGTGAAATCAGAGTGGGCAGATCTCATGTCATCATGTGAAATTCCCAATCATGATGATTCCTATTAAAATGACTGGACTTCACCCGCAAAAATTCGCCGAACAATGGGAAATGTGACCGCACCTGTGGCGTAGCACAGCACTCTCGTGTTTCTCTTCCTCCCACGTCCTGTTTCTCACATCCTATTCATCCTGTCTTCCGTCTGCTTGTTCTGTAGCAGGAAATGTCCATTCTCTCACACACAGTTTTGATCTCTGCAGGTCACCAGCTTGTGCTCTTCAAAACCGGAGCGTCCAGCATGAGCGCGGCTCCAGGGAAACTCTCGTACATACGCCTGGGAGCCGCCGAGAGCTGAGATGAGTCAGTATCTTCTGACCGGCTCGTGTGCTGTCTTCCCCTCGGGACTCGATGAGGACGTCAACAGAGAAAGTTGTATTTTCTCTTGAAGACTCCTTCAGGAGGAGGTCAGCTGTGTGCAATACTGCCTCTCTGACCCTGGGATTGGACTGTGAATGTGTGTGTGTCTCTAGCAGAGATGCAGCGAGGCTGTTTGTGCTTGTCCCAGAAACATATGTCAGTACTTCTTTCTCTCCATCTGTCATTCTTTCTCTTTCTGTCTTTGCCGACACATAATCCTCCTTTATTTGCTCTGATATCCAGCACTTTGTCTTCCATGTGAATCAGGGTTTATTTGTTGAGCTTTTAAAAGCATTTGCTTTGAGTTTTGAAATCTTTTCAAATATTTGCTCTTGTAAAACAAATTCTTCCGACATTTGATGTCCAAATGTTCACCTAGACCAGTCTAAACAAGTAATTGATTGGTTTAACGACTGAAAACGCCTCTTTTAAATCATGAAATCATTTTTTTAATCAAGATTGATGTTTTCCGAGACAGATCAGCAACAAATCTGGAAATTTCAATCATTTCTATTTTTCTTTGTTCTTGTCATTAAAGCTTTTCATGTTCTGTTTTGAATTTGAATATTATTTTCAATGGCAGAATGTAATGACCCATTGGAGAGGTTAATTGTGGTACTTGACGGTTAGACGGTGGTTAGTCAGCCAATCCCCATGTGGTGTGATAAAGTTTCCCAAGGAAATGTCAATCTGTTACTTGACAGGTGAAGGAGTTGGAGAGGTTTCTGCTTTCAGTGAAAGCTCTGAGATGTACATGTACATGCGTTCTTATGAGTCTTATGGTTGTGTTGTATATGAGAGTGATATTTTTATATGGACAAATTAAAGTCATGTGACTTAAAACTGCGTCTTGGTCATTTTTGTGTGTGATAATATATTCAGAGTCAGACTGTTCAAACTGAAATATGAACTTTAGGGCATAGAACATTTCTTATAACATTATAAATGGATCACATGGAGGAGCAATATTAAAGCAATTGTATCATACAGTTTTTAAAGTGTTTAAAACACATTTTAAATATTTCTCAATATCTCTGCTGTATTTGAATCTCTATGCTACTGTTCAAAAATATAAGTACAGTAAGATTGTATTTATTTTCTAAATAAATTATTACATATATTTAGCAAGGATACATTAAACAATCAAAAGAGACAATAAAGACATTATATAATGCTATAAAAGTGTTCTATTTCGGATACATGCTGTTTTGTTTGGTTTTTATCTTTCCATTCATCCAAGAATCTTTTTTTCTTTCTTTTTTTTTTTTTGCAGTTTCTACAAAAGTATTAAGCAGTAAAATGGTTTTCAACACTGAAAACTATTTTGTGTCACAGAAGACACACTCCTGTCAGCAAACTGAGGCCACAGGCTCACCAAAATTGGACAATGAAAGACTGGAAACATATTGCCTTATCTGATGAGTCTCGATTTCTGCTGCAACATTTAGATGGTCGGGTCAGAATTTGGTATAAGCGACATGAAAGCATGAATCATCCTGCCTTGTATCAGCGGTTCAGGCTGGTGGTATTGGTATTGTCTTGGCACACTTTGGGCTCCTTAGTACCAATTGAGCTTCATTTAAACACCACAGCACACCTGAGTATTGTTGCTGACCATGTCCATCTCTTTATAACCACAGTGTACAGTCTTCTGATGGCTTCCAGCAGGATAACACACCATGTCACAGCTCAAATCATCTCAAACTGGTTTCTTGAACATGTTCACTTTACTCAAACGGCTTCACAGTCACCAGATCTCAATCCACCAGAGCAGCTTTGGGATGTGGAGGAACGGGAGATTCACATCATGGATGTTCAGATCTGACAAATCTTCAGAAACTGTGTGATGCGATCATGACAATATAGACCAGAATCTCTGAGGAATGTTTCCAGCACCTTTCTGAATCTATACCACGAAAAATTAAGACAGTTCTGAAGGCAAGAGGGGCAAAAAGGCCAGATACTAGCAAAGTGTACCTAATAAAGTAGCCGGTTAATGTATGTATTTTAAAGGCGTTTAAAAGGAAAACAAACTGTGATTGGTCACTTTAAATGTCTGTCAGGTGGTCTTTTCCTGTCTAAGTGGGACGATCTTGACAAGAATAAGTGGACTAGACCTCATGCTAAAAGTCAAAAGTCTGGTTACTGACCCTCGGCACAGACAGGCGAGAGGAGCAGAAGCCTTAACATTCCCGACGGTCCCCAGTGGTCGAGCATCGGGTCAGCTCATCTCCTGACACACACATGCTCTCCAGATGCCACCATCCAAATCCTCGTTCCTACATCGGGACTGATAGAGGAAGATGGAACCACAACGACTTGAAAACCCAGGCAGGATCAGATCTGTTGAGAGGGGTGTGTGGAGAATCGACGCTCGAGTGTGTGTTAATGTGTATGTGTCAGACTGAGAGATAAGGAGAGAAAGCGAGACACAAAGACTGAGCGAGCGAGGGACGCATCTGTCTTCTATTGGCCTGAGGGATTATGGCTTTTCCTGAGGCACGGCTCCAGGCTGTGAGAGAGAATGAAGGACTGAGAGATGAAGGAAGGGTGAGAGGGATTGTGGGTTAGCCGCTGCGCCACTAATGAGAGACAGACCCTGTGTTAAAAAGTCACCTCGGTGCTGTGACATGTGCTGGTTTTCGAAAGCAAGGAGAAAACTTCCACCTTTCTGCATTTGGGTTTTTAGTTCAACATAGCCCCTTTCACACAGAGATTCCAGAAAATACACGGTTCGTTTGATTTTGGTTCATTCACACTGCCAGTGATTTTCCGGGATCTGTGAGTGCGTTCACACACATCCTGGTAAGATACCGTAAAGACACGTGACGTCAGGATGAGACGTGTAACATACGTGTCGAAAACATGTACACTAACGCATCGCGTACCATTCCACAAAGCTGGCGAGCGCTCTCAGCTTCAGCGTGGATAGTGAGGAGCTCCTGGTCTCTGCTTCGTTCCAGTTTGCAGACATTTTTTAGTTTTTTCTTTGTTAATGACGAACACAGACTTTCTAGAGTCGTGCGATGGCACGTGCGTCATCACTACGACACACACCTTACAGCATTGATCCTGGCTTTTGTTCACACAGGGCACGTTCCGGGACTGATCCCGGCAATGTAACTAGGTCCCCAACCTGGGATCGATCCCGGGACGTGTTCAGATTGACAAACACATCAATCCCGGGACATGTTTGCATTCACACATAAGGCAATCTGGCAAATCTGGCAATCTGGCAATTTCACGGCAATTTCCCGGGATCAACGCGCTGTGTGAAAGGGCCTCATGTTTGAGTGTTTCGTTACGACATTAGGGTGAGCAAAGTTTCATTTATGAAGTAACTCCTCATGTCCCAGTGCTGCTATCCTTCATTATATCATGCCAACTAAAGTGACTTATTAGAGTGGAAGGAATTTCAGCCAATATAAAGCAGCAATGGAAGAAATTCACTGTGTGGAGCGAATGCCAGCTGGCATATTAGCAAAACCTTAGTCAGGGTAGACACCATATTGAATTTTACGAGGATGAAAATGAAGCTGACATACAGTTTTTGCACTAGGTAAAGATCCTAAATTGTATGCCATTTTCAAAACACAACTTTCAAAGAAGACAATTGAACGTTTTTGGAAAGATGTTTCATCGGATGAACAACTGGCATGTTGGAAAACAATCTATTAAACATGCAGTACTGCTGCCCCTCACAGCTAACTATGATACTAAATATGAGACTATGGTCTATATAGCAAAATTGTCCCTGTATGAGGTTTTGGCTTATATTCATATATAATTTTAGCATTTAGCTTTTTTTCAATGAATCAATGAAACAGCGTTTTTGAACTAAATTAGTGATTTAATGATCCATTCAAAAAGAAAGTCACTTGCTTCATTCCTGAATAAATCAGCTGTCTGTAAATCTGTCAAGTGAAAGATAAGATGCAATGACTCACTCATTAAGACAGTGGCTGCATCTAAAATCACATAGTATACACACATTCATAATAGGACATGCTTTTTTAGCGGTCGAGAAGTAGCCTCATCATTCAATACTTATTTAAAATAGAGAAAATATGCACATTAATATTTTGAATGTAGCCAGTGACTTGCCACCGCCTACTAGTAGTTTCAGTTTCGTATTTAAATGATTGTTTGATGATTTTTAAAAATAATTTAATATTTCAATATTAAAAATATAATTTTTTTAAAACATTAATTTCAGCATTATTTATAGATATTAAATGGATTTTGTTGATACAGATTTCATTTGCTTGGTAACAGCCTGCAGAGCCTTATTATTCTAATTGAATTGTAATGATTAAATCCACCACACAGAATATGGAAAGCTTTGGAACTGCACAACAGGCATATGCCAGCAAAGATACCAGCACAAAAACACAATAGACAATATATTGCCTAATTATTGTTATTGACAAAATTCCAGAAAATATTTAGATATAAGTGTTTTGTCAATATCATCCACCCCTGCTTCAGAGTCATACAGAAGCAAAATGTTATGTTGTTTGTGTTGTGTAAAACATTCTTAAAGGAGCATTCAGTAGTTGTTTCGCTCATAGATATACATAATAAAGCCTAGATGTCTCGTCCACGCTGCTGGCCAATGGAGGTCGACGTCCGCACCTGGCGGCCATCTTGTCACAGTCAGCTCGCTCACTCGTAACATTGTGTTTTAATGGTGCATGTACTTTTTAAATAACAATAACTTGCTCAATTTTCTAACGATTTTCAAATGGGTTGGTTTGTTATAAACGTCAGAGATGTATTATGACACTGCATACTTATGAATAATTATAATATTATATATTTCAACATGTTCAAGCATCCAGAATTATAGCCACGTTAATAACCTTTGTATGAAACCAAACCGTTTGTAAATCCGTCAAGATTTCAGCAAGATAAGAGTATTTGTGTTCGTGCAGATCACTCGCCTTACATCAGGAACCACAGAGCCCGCCAGAAAGCTTGCCTGTGACAAGATGGCCGCCGGGTGATGACGTTAGAGACTCCGCCGTAAGACATCTAGCCTTTATTATGTATATCTATGGTTTCGCAATTATCAACACTTCTTTTGTCTTCTTTAAGTTTAGATTCCACAATGGTGTTAGATGCCGCACTGTCATCTGTGGACGTGGATCAGCACTATCGGCTCTGAGTTTTAGATAAATCACACTGATACTAGTTTTAGAGATCCTCACATGCCCAATGATGATATTTTGTAAATATATATTGTCTCAGTTATAAAATTCTACCATTTAAATGCGGATCACATAATTTCAGCACTGCAAAATGCATTAAAGGGCATATTGCAGTTTTTTTTCTTCTCAAAATTAATATTTACTTGTATGAAAATACCACATGAAAAGTTAATGCAGGATTTAAAATTGTTTTGCAAGACATAAGGGCACAAATTTAGTAGAAAACGTGACAGTTTACCTTTTTTTTCAACATCGCGTCATATCACGTCACGGGAGGGAGTCGTTTGCCGGGCTCTGCGTTTGCTCAGTGTAGATATGTTGGTATTCAGTTGGAGCGGTCATGATTCAGTGTGTTTTCGGTGGTTATTGTATTTCAATTAATCATGGTCGTGGTAAACAGCTTCGGGGCACACAGCTCCTTCATCGGGTGACCCACACCATACATAATCAAAATACATGATTATGAGTAGGCTACAGTCTCCTATATACAGTACAACATTTAAAAGGCTCTTCACAAAATTTATTTTTTTATTAATGTGTTAAACGTTTTAAATTAGCACCAAATGACCGTCACACATTTTTGAATAAGCTTTACTTTTGCATCTTAGTTTCAATAGATAGTTACCGCATATTTTCATAGTGAATTTTTTTATACATATATATATATAATTGAGATAATATTATTGTTTTTGTTAATATTTTGAATTAGATTTAGTTTTTTTATATTTTCTTTTTGCATTTTAAATTTACTTAAAATTTTAGTTGTGATTTTATAGTGAAGAATATGTCTAGATATTATTTATTTTAATTAATAATGATATTATTAATTTTAATTAATAACAATATTACTTTTATTTAGGTTTAGTTATTTTAGTACATCAACGGAAATGAGAAATGTTGCCTAGGCAACTAGCTGAAAAAATAATGTTTTTTTTATTATGATATTAGTTTTAGTTAATGATATTAACCCCAGCACATCAACACTTTTATTTGAAAAGTTTTAAAATATATATTTTTTTTCAAGACACGACCCCTGTAAAGAATGGTGAGTGTTGGTCTAAAACGGCAGGTTTGTGGTGCAGCTTTGAGTTTTTGCCCCAGTCATGTGCATTCAGCGGTTCAACGTGATGGAGCAGGAATGCGAGAGGAATGCAGACACAGTGGTCATCCCAGCATGAAAGAAATGAGGGGGGATGAGAGAGAAAAACAGAGAGGGAGGAAAAATAGTACAACGATAAAGGCCTTTTAAGAGGCACAGACAGTGAGCTTCTGTTGACTGGACATACATGAGAGACGGCCAGATGGGAAGAGATCCAAAAGGGAAAATGGACACACACTCTAACGCTCACACTTAGAAAGGAGAGCAGCTTTTCCTTTTTATCCAGTTGTACCCATGTCTCAAAGGTAACCAGCTGATATGGTTAACAATACAAGTGAAAGTGAAGTGAACTATGGTGTATTAAATCTGTCACACACACACACACACACACACACACACACACACACACACACACACACACACACACACACACACACACACACACACACACACACACACACACACACACACACACACACACACACACACACACACACACACACACACCACTGCCTGCTGAGGTTGACTAGAGGTCATCTGGCTGCGCTCCAGACCCTCATGACTCCCTCCAGACACAGAGAAAGAGGTTTAGAAAACTTTATTTTTTACACATTTTATATTCCTAATTCAAACATCATATCCCCAAAACATTGGAAAGCAACTAAATAAAAATAAGGCTGTTTACACCTGGTATTACAGTAAGATGTGTTTTGGTCGATCGGATCACGAGTAGACGAGGGAGACACATTCCTGTTCACACCTGGTGTTTTAATCCGTCTCTTTTGTCCACTTTCAACCACTTCTGTCCTGATTTCTTCAAGGGGAGGGTCTGTGGGCAGGTAAATGTTTTCTTTTTTCTTTTTAGATCGTTCGATCCAATGGACCAGATACGCTAGCGCAATTTACACATGAATGTGACCTGAGACGACGGAAAAACACGAAGAGTATCAGCTTTAGTTTCTGCTCTGACAGCCGAAGACCAGCCGAACGCTGTTTACACTACAAGTGTTTTCACTACGACAGCAATCCGGTCGAATGTGTTTTCTACCTCTGGAAGTGGTTGAAAGAGGACAAGCTCAAAATATTTTAGACCCCGTTTACACCTGTATTTAGCGTCGTCCACTTGTGATCCGATCGACCAAAACGCATCTTACTGTAATACCAGGTGTAAACAGGGCCTAAAAATGGATAGAAAATAAGTAAAATAAATAAATAAATGTAACTAATACCAATTGATCATCATGTACAACACAGAACCTCATTGATGTACCAAATTTCACCAAAATCAGGAACATTATATGAAAGACTGCAATATGCAAATTCTGTTCTCAGTCTTGAAGCCACATGAACATAGCTTTAGGATATGTTGCTGCAGACTCTAGACTTGTTCTTTTTTGTTTTCCATATGGCCAGTTATTCTGTCCCTATTATAGTTCAATAAACATACTCTCCTTCTTAATAAAAATACTTCAGTCCTCCTATGAATGTTATCTTTTATAAACCCCTGAAACCAAGTTGTAAGTGATTTAAAATGACTATTTTGTCCAATACATTTTTTAAATAATTCTCAAAACTTCTCCCTCGCCACAAAACCTACACTGCCCCCCAAGAAATGTACCTTTTCCCTGTATTTCACATATAATGTCCTCGGGTGAATCCATGACTGTACACCTGTGCCACAGACTAGAAGCCGACCAGAACTCTCCCTCAATAAGACAACTGGTAATAACCATTCCTACTTACACTATCAGGCTGACACCGTATCCAGCATACTCTCCCAGTTTTTCAGCTACAGTAGGTTTATTTTAGCCTGGTTCTACCAGACTCTCGTACATTTCATTTGTACAGCGAGTCTGGCCTCTCTCCATTGACAAACGTTAACTTCCTTGAAGGCGGGTCCTCTGTTGAAGTTTAAAACTATTGGATTTGCCCAGAGCCACTCTGGATCTGCCATAACCAATCGCTAACGTTTGGTCGTGACGTATGACGACTCAAACTAGCGCACAACCTCAACATCATCGTTCTCAGCCACTCCCTCTGTTCGCTGATTGGACCGGAAAAAGAATTGACTGGAGAAACCCCAAGAATACACCGCAAACACAGACGTAGTACTGAAGGAAAATGAAAATTGAGCGGAAGTACGTAGGAGGGCGGAGCCAGGCTAGGTTTATTTAACATGTAGTAAGAAACACTACAGAAATGGAATAATCAAGTGTATAACTAAAACACTGAATAGTTTTCACTGTAT
Source organism: Phoxinus phoxinus (assembly GCF_949152265.1). Taxonomy (NCBI): domain Eukaryota; kingdom Metazoa; phylum Chordata; class Actinopteri; order Cypriniformes; family Leuciscidae; genus Phoxinus; species Phoxinus phoxinus. Next base: position 31,060,031 of record NC_136889.1, read on the forward strand.
GTGAACCGATTCTTGGTAAAGATTCAAAAGTGCTTCAATCAAGAGCAGTGAGTGATTTTCTCTGTCTTTAGCTGTTTAATTAACATTAACAGTTGTTTATTGTGCTGCTGTCCCTTTAAGACCGAATGCATAGATCCAGTTTACTGACACAGATTTTGGACGTAACTGACTATGTTTACGTAAAACCTCCACACGACAGGCATTTTGACGTTATTGTGTGTCTATGACTGTTCAAACGCAATAAGATTAGAAAGAGAACAGAGGGGTATTGCGCATAAGCAAGATAAGGGATTAAGCTGGGATTTTCCAGTTGTCCTGGCTGAATTTAGCCCTGACTCGGTTGCATGAAGGGAGGTTAAATGAATCTACATTAAGTTACTATGGAGATTTACACTTTACAGCTAGCCTGCTCCAAAACTATATAGGCCTACACCTGGCTTGACATATGTAAAGCGTTCTCATCCTGGCTCAGCAAACGTGCAACGGATTAAGCCAGGATGCACTGATTAAACTAGGTCAAGCCGCGACTGTTCTGTTATCCTGGCTTTCTTAATTCTACTTTTGTGCAATACCCCCCAGATTTCGCAATCGCATGCTGTCTGACCGACGGTTTTCTGTGCGCACGCTTGTCAGTCGTGTCAGTCAGCGCGAGCACCAACCGCTTTGAGTTCCTTTCCACAGCTTATTGCACTCAACATCAAGCATCGACCACTCTTTACTTTCTCATTCATGCATGTTTCTTTATATTTTGAAGTAGATATGTTTACATACTGCACAATAAACAATATAGTAAAATCTCTAACGATAGACACTTTATACCATGGTCACGATATATACCATCATGCTTATTCTCCATACATTGTATGTTAATAAAGTCCTTCCTTTCTCAATTTCCTCAACAGTTTTAACATTCATGCTTTTTGAAAATAAAATAGCAACCCCTGCTCTATTATTTGACCCACGATTTAAAACAAGCTTTCCACCAAACACACCATTCTATTTCCTTATCATTATCCATGTGCGTTTCCTGTAAGAAGACAACATTTATGTTTTATTTGTTTAATTCTGAAACTACCGCTAATTTCTTCCTGTCTCTATCCTATTTATATTTAAGGAGCCAACCCTCCATAAACACTCCATAAAACGATGAAAAGATAAAGGGATAGAAACAGAAAAAGAAAACATAGTAAGAGAGACACCCTGTGTGCAACTTAATCATGTCCTTTATGTGAAGCACGAGCTTTACCCTGTCCTAATCTCATTAAGAGTTTCTTTAAATGAAATCTTTACTCAGCGCATCATAGTATACAGTTCTCTAGCAACATAACCAAAGCAATACATTTATCCACATCTGAAACTTTTTAACTTTCGAAACACAATACAAATAGGGTTTTAATTGAGTCCTTCCTGTTATGCTCTTTCACTTTTTTAACTTTAGTTAGTGTGTAATGTTGCTTTTTGAGCATAAAAAAATATCTTAAGTTAGAAAGCACAAAGTCAACTCCAAAGGAACTGCATCCTCGGAAGGCAGCATTTTTAAGCTTTAGATGCATATTTGGAAAAAAATCAGACATTTGATTGCTTGGACTTTTAATGGAGAGAAAGAAATCTGTCAGGTTTCATTAAAAATATCTTCAATTGTGTTTCAAAGATGAATAAAAGTTTGTTTGTTCTGTAATATCACACATGTCTTCAGAATAAGAGCTCAACAATGTCTCAAACTAAGTTCTGATTTAATTCCAAAGTTTCTAAATTAGAAAAGGAATGTCCATTATAATCTCAAAAATTTATCATTACAACCATCCAAGAGAAAGTTATCTGAACTATGCAATGCACTTTATTAATTATTATTATTATTTTTTTTCAGCTCTATATAATGTACTGTATTGTCACTTGTTGCTATTGTTGCAATTATCTCAGTTGTTGCTATTTTTATCTCTCCCAAGGAATTTTGGGATAAATATCTGCGACAAAGTTGATCCTTAAATTAAACATATCTGAGCCATGGAGCCTGGAGAACATTTACATTTATGCATTTGGCAGATGCTTTTATCCAAAGCAGTCTACAGAGCTTTCCAAGTATTTATCGGTGTGTGTGTGTTCCCTGGAAACCAAACCCATGGCAGCACTAGTGACCTCTAAGCAATAAAATGTTCCTCTGGGAGAGAGGAAAAGATGAATGCATGCTGAGGGATTTGAAAAAGAAAAAAATAGGCAGCATTTGAAACTGCTTATGTCATATTCAGTGCTATGCTTAATCATTTGAATAGTTTGGTTAGTTTCCAAACTCTCTTAATGCTGTATCAAATGTATCCATTACAAATTTCTCAAAGGCTTGTAAATTATAGTTGAACAGTAGCAGATTTAATTTAGTTAAATGAAAGTGATATGCTTGTATTAGAATTGCCAATAAATAGTTCTGAAAGGACCTTTATATTGGCACAAAACACAAGGAAACAGCACAACAGATCAAAAAGCAAGACCAACACTGTCATAAGGAGGAATCCAATGGAGTCACAGGGAAACCATCTTTGAGATTACAAATAAAATCTTGTTTGTGGAAAACCAGCATGTATATGTACTGAGCAATGCTTGAACACAGTCTTAGTGTATTCCCTTTTGTTTGTTAGGTTTGCGTATCATTCATTCAGTGGCATCTGGCTTCCTGTCAGATACGAGAGGGCTCAGACTCTGATATGGATGAGTTCGTCTACACAAGGAGCAATCAGGGCACTGTGAGGGTACAGCGGGCACAGCATCACACTCACTGCCACCCAGGCTGAGGTTATCTAAGGTCTGCTACAGACTGTGTGATTTCGGATAAAGATCATTACAAATCACACTGTATGACATCGATCTAATAAACTTGGTTACGACATGTATGTAGACTGTACAATGATGACACCTATTGAATCATAGGCTACCAGCCAGTTAGAAGAATAAAACGCCATCAGCATGCGCTAGTGGTAAACAGATAGAGTAAGATGAATCGCACTTTGGCAATTGTGGTTATTATGTGCTATGAAAAAAGAGGAGGAAGCGAAAGAGGAGAATGTGGATGCGGTCATGGCTAGGGAAAAGGGAACAAACTTGACATGTCAATTTTTCAAATGGAGCTAAGTAAGTTTTGAAGTAAGTAGTTTTAAGTTTTAGTACAATTAATATGCAATTTCATGTCACATTTTTTTATTGGCTAGTCAGTAGACAGGTCGCAGCAGCAAACACACTGTGAGATGATCATGCTACGTTTCTGACACTGTCAGCATTTTTTTGCAGACTATCTTTGGTCTCAAGACCATGACAACGTGCGCCTTTAAACCTCTCGCAGTGTACGACGTAGGAGCACTTTTTAAGAGCCATGACCACAGAAATCACTACGATTGGTCATCTTTCGTCTGGTACAGCCCAAAATAAGGCTAGTCCACCCTTCAAGATGAGTCAATGCTAAATATTGTTGACTTCCCAGTGGCTAAAGCCAAGTTTTAAGTTTGAGTTTTTTAGGAGTTGGTCACAAGGAGTGGTCACATTTACCGTTGCTCTGTGAATGTTCCAAGTGTTTCCGAAAGCGTCCCACAGTACTATAAACCACACCCCTACAAATTTCCACCCTTCTACTGTACTTCATTTTCTTTTCTTTTTTAAGCTTCACTGTCACCACCTAGTGATAAGGCATAGAGATTCACAAGTTCACACTTACATATAATTAAATAGAGTAAAGGTTATGGGTATTTGGCCTGCTGTCCGAGGGGAGAGCTCCGAGCTCAGAATTTGGCCCGAACCCAGGTTGGGATAGGAATAGTTAGAAGTGAGGAGATGGTAGGGTGGAGGGATGCTGATAAACTGTCGACGAACAGAGGCAAGCCTGCTGTTGATATACCTTTTATCATTAATTGAGTTAATTAACTGAATGTGTTCCTCTCGTGTTAATTACGTTAGTTATGTGAACGCGGTCCTCCCAAACTTTGTTAATAAATCATCCTTTGCATAGACCACCAGATGCCATTAGTCATCCTGTTTGTTTCCCCTCAGTTTTTCAAATTTAAATTGTATTTTAGGAGTAGTGTCAGGGTAAGGTTTAGGGTTGGGGGTTTATTTTTAGCTATAATTATCATAGGTCTTTATTTGATATAATTTATTTTAAGTTTTACTAAAAGCTGTTATTTCATACTTCATAAGATTCGAAAGCAATATAAGTTAGCCTTACATACATTTCATGCATAAAACATAAAATAAATTTACTTGGAAAGATTGTTTCAGTCAACGACATCCACACTTGTTTCTTTACGGTAGGCATAACTTATAGTTTCTCTGTTCTGTGTTTTAAGTTTATGTTAGATGTGTAGTGTGCTATCGCTCTGTTTATTAAAATCTTGTTTCATCGTCACTCATCTCTCTTTATTGGATTTTCTACACTCTGTACTCTGGCTCCACCGGGCTCCTCCTTCCCTCTGGCTCCACCGGGCTCCTCCTTTCATCTGGCTCCGCCGGGCTCCCCCTTCCCTCTGGCTCCACCGGGCTCCTCCTTTCATCTGGCTCCGCCGGGCTCCCCCTTCCCTCTGGCTCCACCGGGCTCCTCCTTCCCTCTGGCTCCGCCGGGCTCCTCCTTCCCTCTGGCTCCACCGGGCTCCTCCTTCCCTCTGGCTCCATCGGGCTCCTCCTTCCCTCTGGCTCCACCGGGCTCCTCCTTCCCTCTGGCTCCACCGGGCTCCTCCTTTCCTCTGGCTCCACCGGGCTCCTCCTTCCCTCTGGCTCCACCGGGCTCCTCCTTTCCTCTGGCTCCGCCGGGCTCCTCCTTCCCTATGGCTCCACCGGGCTCCTCCTTCCCTCTGGCTCCACCGGGCTCCTCCTTCCCTCTGGCTCCACCGGGCTCCTCCTTCCCTCTGGCTCCACCGGGCTCCTCCTTCCCTCTGGCTCCACCGGGCTCCTCCTTCCCTCTGGCTTCACCGGGCTCCTCCTTCCCTCTGGCTCCACCGGGCTTCCTCCTTCCCTCTGGCTCCGCCTCTGTTATACCGACTCTGCCCCGATCTGTCAAGACTTCGCCCTACCTCAGTCACGCACACCTACGTCTCCTCAGCTCCGCCTGGGTCTCATCTGTTCACATCTGCAGCTCATTCGGTCGGGCTCCTGGCTCCATAGGTTTCTCCCTGGCTCTTATCTCCATCGTCTCCGCCTTGGTGTTCCCTTCTGCCAGCCCCTCCAAGGTCCAGTTTGCGTTCCACTTTATTCTGATTGTCCACTTTAGACATTCTAGTAACAATAAGTAACTTTTCAACTACATGTCAACTAACTCACATTAGAGTATTAGTAGACTGCCAGTAGACTGTTAGGTTATGGTTAGGTGTTAGGGTTCGGGTTAGGAGAATAAGTTGACTTGTAGTTGCCAAGTTACGAATAGTTAGTAGAATGTCTGTTGTGGACCAACAAAAGAAAGTGTTAGTAAATATTAAGCAGACAGTCTACTAATCCTCTAATGACAGTTAGTTGTAGCTGCAAAATTACTTATAGTTAGTAGAATGTCTAAAAATGGACTATCGAAATAAAGTGTTACCCAAGTTTATCTCTTGATCTTTGTCCACCTCCAGAACCCACTCCCTCCCTCTTCTATTGGAATTTCGCAGCGTGAGGATGTGCTTTCCATGGGAGGTTATGTCACGGTCATGAATAGTTTCATTATAATGTTTTGTTTAGTTTAATAGTTTCATTGTCATGTTCTGTTTAGTTTCTAGGTCAAGGTTTTCATAGTCTTTTCCTGAGTTCTCTGATTCCCTGTCTCAGTGTATTCTCAGCTAACTCAGTTCTGTGTTCCACGTTAAAGTTGATGTTAGATGTGTAGTGTGCTGTTGCTCTCTGTTTATTAAAATCTCTTCATGTCATCATCATTCTGCGTCATGCATCTGTCTTTATTGGATTTACTACACACTACCTGTGACACCCACATGAGCACCATGGCTCAATGCATCGCAGCATGTGATAATCACTAGGCCATGACTTCAACAAAACCCATTTTAAATGTCTGGTTTATGATGTGAAATAAATGCAGCTTAAGTAAAAAATATATATAATACAAAATGCATGCACATACGCACACACAGTGAAATCCTGTCCAAACTCCTGTCCTCTCTTTTCATAAAAATGTTCAGCTCAACATTTATCATCTATGTTCACTACAGAATTTAAGCATTTCCATATCCAAGATAAGCTTCTCAAAATATAAATACATCATGTAGATGTTTAATCTATTCAAGACGTGAAATCCCTTAGAGAATGCTGTTAAGAGCTGTAGGAGACCAAAGGCTGTTTTCCATTTGTTTTCAACACAGTAATGCCCTGACCTGAAATATGTGTGTGTGTGCGTGCGTGTGTGCGTGTGTGTGTGAGGTCTTATCACCTGCACACTCCTCTAACTGTGGGCACAAACATATGTCTCTCAGGGGTTCTGACATCCACAACACTATGTTCTGTGAATCAGCACTGACAGTCCTGATAAATCAATCTCTCCTGGAACAACCTGAGTTCAGTGATAACACATGGCTCAATCTCCCTGGACACCACCTCACGACCTCCTTATCTCCTGCATTACATGGGGAATGTCTCTTAGGGGGTCAGAACTGCTAAAGGTCAAATGTTGTGAGATAGTGTGTGTGTGTGTGTGTGTGTGTCTCCGTAGGTCTAATTGACCCCTCTCAGACCTGTGTTTATCTACCTTTACTATCTGCCCTTAAGAGTGTGAGAGCACAGACCTACAACAAGGTCACTTCCTTTCCAAGCAGCCACTGCTGAGACTGCGTTTGTGTGAAATATGTGTGACCACCTCCACCCTTTTAGTTGAATCTATGCTTATATATTCAACAACGATAATATAATAGTGTATCATTGTCCAAACATCTTCATAATAGATGCAACACTAATCCTGTGCGATCTTTCATGACCTAAAAATAATAATAGCATCTTAAAGTTGCAGTTGGTGGCCAGTCTGTGTAAATGTATGTTTTTGACCAACTTTTTTCCACTTCTGATGTCATTTATAGTGAGAAATTAGTATTTATGTTATTAAATATCCACATAGTCATCACCAAAGCTCTATGTAGATCGCTAAACCATTATGCTTTCTTAGAAGTCTTTCCGAAATCAGTTTCTTGAGTTAGCTTTGTGCGCTAGCGCTGCCTGCTAAGTCATTGCCTGACAGTGAAGCAACAAGTCAGCAGCCTAAGCTTTCTGACACAGCCATAGATAGGCCTACACTATATCAGAAAAATAAATCAAATTTAAATTACACCGAGGGCTTGTGTGTTCTGTGTTATGCTTTTTAATAGGCTTAGCTGTATGCTAATGACAAACTCCTGGCAGAATAACTGTAAAACCTCTTGTGCACTTCAACAACAGCTTCTTATGTTGAGTTAAAGGTGCAGTGTGTGATATTTAGGAGGATCTGTAGACAGAAATGCAATATAATATACATATATTTTCAGTGGTGTTTAAAGACCTTACTTAATAAACTGTTATGTTTTTGTTACCTTAGAATGAGCCATTTCTATCTACACACACCACGGGTTGAACTTACATTGACATGTTTGTGGCCCTAAACGGACAAAAGCGATTCATCTCTATGTTGTTCTCCATGCAAGGAAGCTAGCTAAAGTCAGCGAATAAAACACTGACACTGACGATGAACAAGTAACAATAATATTCCCAATAACACATTGTTTTACTGAATAATAAAGTGAACATCATTTCTTAATGTATCTTTGTAAAGAAACCTCATTGGTTAACTGGCTACTCTCTGCTGTCTCAGGCGACGACATATTTTCCTGTCGGACACCGTAACTTTTGATGGTTGCAATTCGTAACCTCACCACTAGATGCTGCTAAAAATCACACACTGCACCTTTAAGATGCTGCCTTGAGGAGTGGTTACATTTACCGTTGTTTTACACATTTTAATGGTGAAATACAAGTCATTTTAATACCACGCAACTATTGTTTTGACCAACAGAAAGCTTGATTTGAAAGTGACTTCTGTGTGAGCTTCACAAATTCATTGCTACATTGATAATGGACATTTTTTACTAGCAAATTTTTTGACAATGTTACTTCGCCTTAAGGCCTGTGTGTAGGCAGAAGACAACAAGACAGCTCTCTAGATATTAAAAAGAGCGCTAGTTTACACTTTCTTTCACTTTTTTCTTTTTCGTTGTGTTATATTTCTCCAGGCTTTTGGCTGGGGAGCAGAGTATTAAATCATCACACTGGCTGCAGTTGCAGAAGTAAGCCGCAGTCCCTCACGCATTCAGACACTGCCATCCTAACACACACACGCTCATCCATCAGTACGGCAATTCAGCTGCAGGTGTTCTGTCCACGCAGTCCCACACATCTTTTGTGTCCTAGACTTGGCTGCAGACTCAGGAACCTCTCAGATGTCAAGCAGACCGGTGTATTATGTACATGCATGCATTTTTTCATATTGTGTGGTGGTGTGTGTGTGTGTGTGTGTGTGTGTGGGGGGGGTATCTAAGAAAAAAACAACACTCCTCACATAATGTACATGTGCAGGCTTGCTAATATTTACAAAGATGTGGTACAACAAATAAGCCTGGTGGCAGCATAGTTTGTGTTCACTAAATAACCCTTCTAACTGGTAGTTTAATTCAAGATTTTTTTTTTTATATGAGTATTTTCAAAAAGAATGAAGTTTGTGCATGATGTACATTTTTACCACATTTGTGTATGTACCACATCTGTGGAAAAAAAAAAAAACAAGTTTGAACATTTTCACTTTTCCCAGTGGTTAGCAATTGAACAGCTACCCAAGATAGGATTTCTCTTTCTCATGACATGCAAGCAAGCTTTCCCCTCTATGGACTTTGAAAGGGTTTGAAGGGTTTGTGTTTGTATAAGCCGAAGGGACACAAGTGGCCTGAAAGCCGGCGCATTTCACCGTTTGATCATCTTGTTCCGCGTCCTTTCACACGCTGGAACCAGTGCACTGCAGACTGACCTTTATTTTGGTTCACTGCATGCAGCCATTAAAAAAAAAAAAAAGGAACTGGTTGGAACAGTCAAAAATCTGCAAACAATTAAAAAACAAATTTGAAAAACTTTTGTATTATGGCCTGTAGTCAAACACAATGTCTGCTTTTCTAAGGTTCCCAGTCACCTCAAATTCAAGGGATTCTTCATTCAATCGAAACAGAATTCAAGGCAGCTACTTCTAAATAATAGCTTTTTGGCTTATTACTCTTGTTTATACTGTTCATCACAATGTTTTCTTTTAGATGTTTTAGATTTATTTATTTGTGAAAAGTCAATATACCTTTGTGAAAATAAAGTACACTAGCATTTCAGAAATTACATGCATTGTTTTCAGACATTTAATTGCATTTTATCTGTAATGAAAAATGTGTTAGTTTACATTTATATTAAATACAATTTAATAAGTAGGACTTAAGTACATCAGTCTGTCATTTCATAATTATTTCTGTTGTATGAAATCTGGTTAAAGTTAATGTGCTTACAAGTGTTTATGGTAATCTAAAATATACGTTAATGCTATTTCTATTGAAACCTGAATGTCATGTATGTAAATATATTTGTAATTACACATTTGTAGTTGCAATTTAGTAAATTTAAAAGATATAAGCTTTAAATGTAGTTTTGAAAAACACACTACAGATTACAATCAAGTATTTGAATATGCACTTTAGTATATTACTCAAGTAAACAATACTTCCTCAAAGCGTGACAAGAGATTATTAAAACTATAAAGTAAATTTAGGGATTATGTGCACTTCGATAATTTTTTACCTAAAAATGTTAAGGTTTTTTGTTGTTGTTGAATTTTTTACTTCATCGGAATGGTACGAAACTTGGTAAAGGTTTTGGCATTTGCAATGTGAACTTGTGAACAATAAAAATCATGGATATGATTCGAAAAGATGAAATGGTCCTAAAAACTGCTCACACTTGTGCTCCTCGCGGTCAAAAACGACTGCATTGTAAATGAATGGGAGACGAATATCATCAAGTGAAAACTTATAATCCGGCCATACATAACGGATAGCTCTAGCTTTAGAGTAAAATGATTAAATAAAAATTGCAGGTGCTGCTCAAAACGTGAATAAATGGATTATAAATACAGGGTAAATTTAATTTAGTATATATAAAATCCCATAAAAATACAAAATATTCAATAAAAAACATTATCAAACTACAATATAGTGCATTAATTTCATTGAAATAAAAACAGAATCGGTCATTATTGACTGACCTGCGAAGATCACCAGAGGGTTAAGTGTTATTTTATGTGTTTTTCAGTAAAGGGAAAGATGTTGATAGTTAATGTTTAATGTTCAGTTGGACATTTAGAGGAGTTTCTTTTTTTTTAATATTGTGGTTATTGTGCTGAAGAGTAGTGGTGCTGTCGAATGCGATTTTCACTTTGATGCAACATATGTAATAACCCCAAATCACAATTTCAGCAGCAGGTGCACATGTGTCGAATGTGTCCATCCTCGAGCTTTATTAGAAATTGTATGTTGGGTCAATGTTACTCAATTAAGTTAAAACATCATTCTCTTACCTTGTTTTATGTTACATCAAACTGATTGAAGTAGATTACAACAACAAAAGTAGAATTTTGTATGTAGAATCAGATAGAACTACTAGAAATACCTCCTTAAAGCAACAACTGCACGGTCACTTTTACAGTGTGTCAGCCTTCATTTACATCAATAAGGGCACGTTTGCTCCAAATTGTATTAGAGAGCTTAGCAAGGAGTCAGTTTAGACAAGTAATCTTTTATACACATTCATTGCTGTAGTCATAAACTGTGACTAGCATCTCTGTTTACAGAATTATCACCTGCCACCAATGGTTAACTTAAAGAGCAAAGTGCATGCATGGTATTGAGAAACCGAGTGTCCCATATTGCCCTTTGCAGAAAATGGCAACCTTAGCTACAACAATGTGGATCAGAAATATTTTGTGACCAAATATTACAAGGTGCAAACAAGAAACACTATATCTTTGTCTTTGATGCTAATGCTAACCATGAACTAGTCAATAGACCTCCAACATTTGTAAACACTATTTGATGTTTTGAGCAAAGAGAAACAAAGGGTCATTCCGATGTTTCGGAGACCTCGGTGCTGTGTAATTCCTGGTCTTTATCAGTCAAGGCGACGCATTCCCCTCTCTCACAAAGCATACAGACATGTTTAAAGGCCTGCCATAACACAATTCATGTATCTAGAGTCCCACGGCCCACTAAATGTTAAACAAACCGAGGAATGTGTACACTTGATGGACAAACTGAAGCGAATTTGATGGATGAATGAAAAAGCGTGAGGAAAAAAGCAAGCGAAGCTACTATTTTCAGTGGCGTACATCATCACAACGGCCCTCACACGCTTTATCGCTAATGACATGAAAATGCTGATGCAATCAGGCCTCTGCGGCTTACAGCGTCTAAGTGAAATTAAATCATGAGTCGCTTAGATATAAATCAAATCCAGCTTTGAAAGGGAGGCTTTCATCAGTGACAATCGCCCAGGCAGAAACACATGGCTGCAGAATGCAGACGGCATTGACAGCTGAACATCTCACTGCCTGTTTTTATAAAGCTGATGTAACCCATCATGTTGTTCTTGCTCAACAATAGCGCCCCCCCAAGTGGCGAGGGCCGCTCAACCAGCCCAGGCCTTTCAGGGATGCGGGTCCCATAGCGGGCGTGAAATTCCCCATTACTGCGCCTCTTTCTCTGGCCGTGGTCAAGCCTGTCGGCTGCATGACCTCCAGCTCGCTCCTGCGGATGAGAGTCAACATTGTGCTCTGTGTGGGACTGTCTTTATGGAGTCTCTCTACTCAGACTCACACGCAGAGACAGAGATTAAGATGGCCCGCATGCAGAGCAAAGGCTGAAGGAAAATCAACATCACATGATTAGCTGACACCAGGGCCGTAGGAACTATCCTACTAGATTCACTGAAAGGCAAAGCTGGATAAATAAGCACTGGGATTGACGTTTATTGCTGATACGACTTTTTTGTTTTGTTTTACAGGCTGGTTTCCATCAGTTTTCTTTTTTATTTCTCGAATTCTTCAAATTGAACTCCTAAAATTAGTGTTGTCTAATTTTTAACTACTTTAACACATTTAATTACTATTATTTGAGCCTACCACATAAATGCAACATGTTTTTGTGAGTCTACAGTCCCAGGCAGCGAGCGTTGAGCAACCAGCAGAAGACTGAGGAGATGTTCACACAGGACACTGTCTTATATGGTGCGTCAAATGTAACCTGACTAATTTTGTGGACTGAAAATGCAAAATACAATATCGTTAATATACAAGAACGTTTTGAGAACATTATTAGAAAGCTCTGAATGAACATTATATTAACATTACAGGATAATTTATGATCATAACATTGAGAGAACCTGGCCAGAACTTTAGTCAAAGTTCTGAGAATGTTTGAGAATGCCAGATTTTCAAATATCTCAATTTTAAAAGCTAATTGGTTAATAAACAAAACTCCCGTCAAGGAGCCAAACATGCAGGTCCCACAGGCCAAATAGACCCCCGCTTGAGTGAGTCTGTATGTAGAGAGTCTCTTCTCAGCGTAATTGACCCTTCGTAGGGAGCTTGATTGACAGGTGATCTGACCAATCATACTTTGCCATCCGCCATTTTGTCCGACAAATCAGTCAGGAGAGTTAGTAGATTAACGTTGGAGGATTTGAACTTGAGAAGCGGAGTGTACTGACGTCTTTCCGCGGTTAAAACAACATTCCTCCTGATGTTCATTCATGTTTATTTGATGCTATAAATGAACTAGAAGGAAGAGATGATCGGTTCACGAGCAGCTTTAACTGATGCTCTACAGCAATGTCACGACACATTAAAGAGCCACAAAACAGTATTTATTGTTTAAATTTATTTTTAAAAATTACCAAATTTGAAGGGTGAGACTTCAGGATTTAGCATTAAGCTTTGTATCAGTAGAAAACCTGTAGTATTTTCAGATTACCGTGCTTCCCTCCCTCATATCCCCCTGAGACGAGAGATTTATGTATTTTCTGTCTGTAAAAAATCCTCCGATGATGCAAAAATCGTCATTTTGCGTCATCGGAGGATTTTTTGGCCAGAGGCTCGAGACTACAGCCAGTAGAAGGCGCTAGATCCGCATGTTTTCAGCTCGCCCATAGAGGGAGGATCTCACTCACAGAATGTACAAATAGTGTCAGCCATCTTTTATTGGAAGCTAAGCTAACGGGTTCTTGTTCTGTGGAGAAAGCTGAGTAGTAGCGGTTACCATCCTCTTTTTCCCAGACATGTCCAGCCGTCGAGATCGTCCAAAATGTCCGGGATTCGGCATTTGCTTTCTGCAGTCGCATTCATTGTTTACACGCACACCTTTTGTTTCAATCTAACTGAATTCATTCCGATTGGTGAATCTGAATGTAGTGTTTACATGAACGCTAAAACAAGTGATGGGTTGATGTGCGTTTTAACATTGCTAAGATAATTCCCGCTCCTCCGTGAGAGATACGAGGCCGGTGCGTCTCACAGGAGTCGCTCATCAGTAATCACGCCACCGGCCTCGCGTCGTTCTCCCGCGGCCGTCAGTCTCGTCCCGCTCGCCGTTCTCCAGCGGCCGTCAGTCTCGTTCTGCTCGTCGTTCTCCCGCGGCCGTCAGTCTCGTCCTGCTCGTCGTTCTCACGCGGCCGTCAGTCTCGTCCTGCTCGTCGTTCTCACGCGGCCGTCAGTCTCGTTCTGCTCGTCGTTCTCACGCGGCCGTCAGTCTCGTCCTGCTCGTCGTTCTCACGCGGCCGTCAGTCTCGTTCTGCTCGTCGTTCTCACGCGGCCGTCAGTCTCGTCCTGCTCGCTGCAGTAAACATGAGGAACGGCGACTGTAGAACGCAAAAGCCGAATCACGAACATTTTTGCCGATCTCGAAATCCCCGGCAGACTCGTCACGGAGACTCACTAGTAGCCTAGCCTTGTTGTTTAACTGCGCTCTCTTACCGGTAGGCGTGGCCTCGTAGGGCAGTGAACAGGGGGCTAATCCATCCGCCGGAAACTGAAGCCTCCCCAGGGGCCGCCATTGTAGCAGAACATCACCTGCTGTTAGCATTACATTGACTCCCATTCATTCTGGTGTCACTTTGACAGCGAATAACTTTACATCTGAGGTGTCCAAAGACTCCATTTGTCCATTATTTATTTCTAAAGAAACACGATAATGTATAAAAGGCTCTATTACCTTGTATCTTACGTTATCTTACGTTATGTAGAAGCTGTTTTTGTAAAAAATAGGCTAACGATTGTGTCATAAACACTCGACTCTCTGTCGCACAGTTGAGAAATTACCGTATAGACCGGCGGAGAAGCTCCCAAGCAGTCAGGAGACGTGGAGGCATAAAGTCCGATAAAGTCAAGGGAGAAGCCCATAGAGAGTGATAAAGTTGCTCCTGCTGCTAGCTCATGGACAGCTAATGCTCATGCTCTCCGTCTCTGCGAGATTCGGAAGGGAATTATTCAGATTTCTCTCGGCACAGCTACTAGAAGACTGAAAACTGTCAGACACGTTGCTCACGTCACCAAGCTCAGTTTGAGCCTGCGCAGTTCGCCTGGCGATCAGGAAGTAAGTGCTTCAAATGGGCTTCACTTTTCTCCGTTGAAATCTATGTGGTCGCTGTGTCCATCTTATATACTGTCTATGGCGGTGAAGCAAGTGCATTCTGGGAGTTGTTGTCTTCCATCCACATGAGCCACAAATACATTTTCTGGCTTTTCTCAGTCTAGAAGGCTCCAAATTCAAAAATAATTTCACATTTCTACTACATAAATGACCCATTTTAAATACACATTCATCTTTACAGAGGTGAAGTATCCCTTTAAGTGTAAAGCGCAGCGCAACTTATGTGAGTAATGCGACGTACTGCTGATATTTACACGATCACGACTCTACTTCTGACGTCATAAGTTGTGCATTAGGCAAGTAGACTGCATATGTTCGTTTGGCCGAGAGCTAGAATTTTACTTTGTAACGTGTTAAATATTAATATTTTTCTTACACAAACTTATAGTTTTGCTTTTATTAACCCACAGGAGCCGTTTGGAGTTCGTTTATGATGGATGTGCTTTTTTGAGCTTCAATCTGTTGGTTGCAATCCACTGCCATTATCAAGTTTGGAAGAGCCAGGGCATTTTTTAATATAACTCAGATTGTATTTGTCTGAAAGAAGAATGTCATATACTACTAGGATGGCTTGAGGGTGAGTAAATCATGGGGTAATTTTCATTTTAAAGTGAACAAATCATGCTTCAGAATTCATAGAAAATAGGAGGTAGGCTACTCCACACACTTTTTCTTTTCTTTTTTTAAGAAATTCAAAATTATTGAATATTGTGTCTAAACCTAGTTATGTTCAAATCTACTTATCATTGTAAAATAGAAGTTAACTTCTGGCTTTTGTTTTAGGCCTACATTAATATTTTTTACATTATTTTAAAGTGATTGCAGTACCAGTTTTGGCCACACAATCTTACATACGGTTCCTTTAATTTAATATTCAACAATATTTAATATTCATTTAATATTATTGATCTTCTGCATTGATCAGTATATGAGAACTGAACTGAGCTGGACATCACGGTTTTCTCCAGAGCGGCTATATATATATAATATATATATATATAATAAATGAACTAAATTAATAATTTTTTACAACAGAAATGAAGCATCACTGAACTGTAACGCAAACTTTGTTGCATTATTTTCCTGTTATCTCTGTAAAGCTGATTTGAAACACTCTGTACTGTATTACATGAATCATTTTTGCTGACAACTGAAACTGAACAGTGGATTTCTAATTCCCAGCATGCTTTACATTAGGACAGTACATTAAATTAAATGTTGTTTTGTGTTTTTGAGCAAAGGTAAAGACGTTTAATACTCAGTCATGTTGGAGTTTCTGCTGGTGTTTTTGTTGTTACCACAAAAGGTGTTTTTGTGTTTTTTTGTGTTTATGTTGAGGGAGGCTAGACAATGACTATGGGCCAGATTTACTAAACAGGGCAAATAATATATATATATACACACATATATATATATCTGTGTGTATATATTGGTTCTCCTCCCGAACTTTGCACATAACATATATACAAACTAACATAATTTCTTAGTAAATTTCAGTTAATTACAAGAGAAATGACTAGTAACACATTGAATTAAACATGAAATTTTTAAAGACTGAAATAATTTTTTTTTTTTTTTGTAAAACTTACTCCAATAATCTTGGTTTTATCTACAATTTCATGGTTATAAAAAAAACAGAAACAACTTTTGTGAAGAAAAAAATGCACCCAATATGAAATGCACAAAAATATGCATGGAAAGGAATCAAAATTAAAAAATATTTTTTATGGTGACTACTAATTAACAAATCACATCAATGTATTTGATGTACAGTGCACTATTAATTTAAATAATCACATAAATTAGTTAATAGTGGAAGGGACATGTCCCTCTGTTATAATTCCTGCTAGAAATGCATAACATGCATTAAAGGGATAGTTCACTTTTAAATGAAAATTCTGTCATCATATACTCACCCTTAAGTTGTTTCAAACCTGTATGAATTTCTTTCTTCTGCTGAACACAAAGGAAGATATTTTGAAGAATGTCAGTAACCAGACAGTTTTTGGTTCCCAATGACTTCCATAGTATATTTTTTTCCTACTATGGAAGTCAATGGGAACCAAAAACTGTTTGGTTACTGACATTCTTCTAAATATCTTCCTTTGTGTTCAGCAGAGGAAAGAAATTCATACAGGTTTGAAACAACTTAAGGGTGAGTATATGATGACAGAATTTTCACTTTAAAAGTGAACTATCCCTTTAACAAACTCACAACAACTTTCCCAAATGCGTAGGAAAGGAGCATGTACATCCTCACAAATCATTATTTTTATATTTGAATTTAACATGACTATTGTTTTTCCTGAAATACAGCTATTTCCAGCTGGGCCTCTCCACGCAGCTCCACGCAGAGGCCCACATGTCTGCTCAGCCTCATGGGAGCCTGTGATGGTGGAGCTGCATTAGTGAGTCTGAGTCGAAGGATTGTTTCCCATAGCTGAGAGTTTTTTGCGCTATGTTTCCGGCTGCTGTGATTGGGCCCGTGGCATGATGGATGAGGTTCTGAAAGCTCTCGCCCTGCTGCGTGTCGGGGCCGGTTAGCCGCACATGCACACGTGCTCTCCTCCGCAGCTGGGCCTGGTTGTATCGCTCACCGATGCCCATTATTCACAGACTTACTGTAACGGCCTCTGTCAGCACTGCCAGCCTGCTCTCGCTATCCACAGGCTCAATTACAAACATTTGCATCCTACCGGCTACGCCAACTTTTCCATACACGCGCATGTGTTTGCTGGGATAATGTTGCGTGGAAAGCATACCACATCACTTGTCTTGTTGTCTGGACCAGGGTGATTCCAGAACAAGCAAATGGAAAGGAATCAATTATTGACACAAGGTGCAATTTGGCTTCCTCGCTTCACTGGCCGCCACGCTCTCTCAGTTCATGCCTCTGGTTAGTGTCGATGGTGAAAGCTGCTCTTTTTTAGCTTGAAGAAGTGAAAAACCTCCTCTCACTTTCTCTCACTCATTCTTTCCTCTATTTTACACTCTCCCTCGCTCTCTCGCTCAGGAACAGTCCCAGAAACGCGACTCCTTCCAGTGAAATGAGGTGTTGTTAGCATGCAGTTGCTAGGGAACCAGCATTCGCCAGAGAGAATGTTTTGGAGCTCAACCACATGTCTCGGAGGATTACCGAGGATTACCCTCAAACTGTAAACTTTCCTTCCAGGGTTAATCTCGTCTTTTATATATTTTCACACTGAGTGGACCTACAGCGCAGTGTAAGGAAGCTCTGAGATCTGGAAAGTTCAAGGCAGCAAGTAACGGTCAGCTTGTGGCTATACTAAGCAAACACCGTGTTTTACCCCAGGGCTTGTAAGGCCCAGATGTGCCTGATTGACTATGTAATAGTGAACGCTGACTAAATGTAGTGTGATAGATACAGTTTGATGTGCTCTCAAATTAGTCGCCTCCAAAAATAGAAATTCCAGAATTCACCTTTGGCTAAGCCCCGCCCCCCCCCCTTAGTTACTGTTGCTACGTCCGTCAACTTTATCTGGGCTCTGGTTTGGTATCAACATGGCTTTTGCTGTGACGGCTCTTCCTGCTGAAATTTTATCAAACTTTTATAAAGCAGCAAATAAAGTGTCCGATAGAAGTAGGCAAAAGGGGCTCAGTATGCGTTCGAAGGCTATATTCAAGACATACCGGTGAAACGCAAGCAACAACCAGGCATCCAAATAGAGGCAAAAGCATAACGGTCACAGTCAAAAAATGAACCACCTCATATCCTAATTGAGACGGAGGCTGGGACTCACAATATCAGGAGCAACACTGTTCATGCAAAGCTGGGTCTCTATTCACTTCTATAATCGTTACTACAAAGCAAACGGACTACGCGAGTATACAGTTGTATTTATTAGCAGCGTGTGCTAGCGTATCAAAAATTAGGATAGAGAACCGAAATCATAACCTAAAACTGTCTAACTAGTATAACTTCACAGTAAGGTTAAAAGCTAAATGTATCTTAGAGACAAAAGTGAGCTTGTTGATCCTTGAGGGGTTTCGCTGACTGAGGACGTCCACAGTTTAATCCAAAGACGACACTTGTCAGGATTTTACTTCGGTTTTGGGAAGGGAAAAAAACGGACACCCCCCTCCAACCTCTCTGGGAAACGCGTATCTGTGTTACTAATACCCCAGGCACAACGGTTAACCATATTTTTGATAAAACTACGACGGTAATAGCCTGCCAAGACCAAAAATATGAGACGCCTGTGTTGAAGTCAATGGAGCGCTGTGAAAAAGTGTCGGACCCTCTGTGGGAGCTCGTTCTTGGCTGTGCTGTGATTGGTCAATCTACATTCTAGGGCGTGGCTTAGTCAAAGGCGAATTGCCACTAAGATCTTCAAATAACCTTTTATTATGTTATCTTTAGGACATTTTTGGTCAGAATAATAATGATGATGATGATGATGATGATGATACTATACACACTAATCAAAAGTTTTGATTAATTAAGATTTTTGAAAAAAGTATCTTCTTCTCACCAAGAATGCATTTATCTCATAAAAAAAACCAGTAAAACAGCAATACTGTACATTTTATTTATTTATGCCTGTGATCAAAGCGGAATTTTTAGCATCATTACTCCAGTCTTCAGTGTTACATGATCCTTCAGAAATCACTCTAATATGTCATATTATTAATAATGGTTCTTATTATTATCATTGTTGAAATAGATTTTGCTGCTTAATATTTTTGTGGAACCTGTGATATTTTTATTTCAGGATTCTTTGATTAGTATAAAGTTAGAAAGAACAGCTTTTATTTTAAAGAGATTTTTTATTATTTGTCTTTTATTTTTTTTTATTTTTTTTACTTACTTACTTACCACAAACATTGGCATGGTAGTATATTGTGGTTTCCACAAAATATTAAGCAGCAAAAACTATTTTTTAGCATTGATAATAATTGTTTCTTGAGCATCAAATCATCATATTAGAATGATTTCTGAAGGATCATGTGACACTGATGCTGAAAATACAGCTTTGATCACGGGAATAAATTACATTTTAACATACTGTATACTGTATTCAACTAGAAAACAATTATATTAAACTGTACTAATATTTCATAATTTAACTATTTTAACTGTATTTTTTATCAAATTAATGCAGCGTTAGAGACTTCTTTCAAAAACGTAAAAATAATTTTAATTATTCCAAACATTTGGCCCGTAGTGTAAGAATTTAAAATTTGTATTACTAGTAGTAGTAGTAGTAGTAGTAGTAGTAGTAGTTTCGTTTGATGATCGAAAATTTGATTTTTTTTTAAAATTGTGGTTAGCCCTGGCCCTTCCTAAAATGAGTTTCAGCTTTATGCTTGTGTGTTATGTGCAAAAAAAGAAGAAAAATAATTATATCACAAATTGCTTAGAAAGAGGTTGTCACATTTCAAGGTCGCAACAAACATTCCAGAAATTTCTGGTCAAATCATGTTTCTATTATGAACGCATATGGCATAAACATCATAACATTATGTGCTATTCAGCTTCATCAAGACTGCTGAAATTATGATGTACAACAAATACCGTGGAAAGATCAGAAATCAAACATCTATGAGATACAGAATGAGGAAACAATAACAGGAAACTGGGATGAGAAAGAGACAAAGGGGGAAAGATATGGGTAGAGCACTGAAAAGATTCAAAGCCTGGAGATAGCATCACTGGCGATGTTTAGACTGTCTGCACTCAGAATCAAATAAGATGAAAATATGTTTACTCACTTCTTACAAACATATCCAGTCTGGATTTTTATACTATCTACATTGAACATTTCATTCCAATGCCTCAAAACAGACACGAAACAGTTAAAAAAAGAGAGCAGGACAGAAAACAGCTTGTCTGTACAGTCATGTAATGCTGTATGTATGTGGACTGCACTGGAGGAAATAAGCACACAAAAGAACGAGTGGTGGAGGAAGGGAGCATAAATCAGAGAGGGAGGAGGACGTCGACAGACGCGTTAGCAGGAGGGATGATTCTCATTAAGCCGAGCTGAGAAGCATCACGAGTGATGGATGTGCTGCCGAAAGGCTTCTTCTCATCAGGGCCGTCTGCTGAACGCTCCTCAAGAGGTCACTGTGGAAGTCAGGATCAATCTGTAGAAATCCACCTCGCAAACCCATCCTGAAGCGGATGAAGATCCCGGCTCATAAGCAGAGGCCTCGAGAGGAATCATCTATGAGTTATTATTACTGTGTGCTTGGGTAAGACATGAAGACATGAAGACCCAGTGTGCTTCAGGACAGGTGTCGCTGTAATATGTGTTTTACAAGAAGCTTTAGATAAAAGCGTCACCGGAATGACAAATGAGTTAGTCATTAGCCATCAGTGGTTCTGTCATCTTTAATTCTCCTTTATTTACAAGCAAAAAGTCAAAAGGAGTAGCATGTTCATGTTCTTTTCTTTAGAATGAAATCAGTACTCAAATTGCACACAAAAAAAGACAAAAATATGTATATATTTGATATGTCTTTGAAAGAAAAAGGGCTCTAAAAGGCTGCATTTATTTAAAAAATACAGTAAAAAATATTAATATTGTAAAAAATAGTACTACAAATTTAAATAACTGTTTTCTATTTGAATATGTTTAAAATGTAATTTATCACACGATTCTTCAAACAATCATTATGCTGATTTGCTGCTCAAGAAAAATTTATGATTATTATCAGTGTTGAAAACAGTTGTGCTGCTTAATTGTTTTGTGTGGAAATTATGATAGACTAAAGTTTGTGGTAAGTAAGATTAAAAAGAAAACTTTTATTCAGCAAAGATGCATTCAAATGCATCAAAAAGGGACAGTAAAGACATTTATAATGTCATAAATCTATTTAAAATATATGCTGTTCTTTTGAAACATAGTCTCTTAATCACAGTTTCTACAAACAATAATCAGCATATACAGTATTATACTGATTTCTGAAGGATCATGTGACACTGAAGACTGGAGTAATGATGCAGAAAATTCAGCTTTGATCACAGAAATAAATTACAGTTTAAAATATATTCCAAATAGAAATTTGTCACTTTAATTGTAATAATATTAAATCTTAATTATTCCAAACTTTTGGATGATAGTTATTATAGCTTCACTGTAAAAAAAAAAAAAAAAAACACTGCCTTGAAATTTTAAGTACAACTTGGATGTTTAAGTCATTTCAACATAAATTTCATTAAACGGACTAAAAAAAAAGAGTTGAATCTTGTGTAATAAAATTATAAAATATTTGAAAAAATAAATAATAAAATTATGAGTTTGATGAGTTAAAGCGATGTAAAATGAGACATTACAAATTAGAATTTCAGGAAGAAAGAAAATTTGAAATGTGAATGATTCTAATCCTGCCATTTGCTGTGATTTCAAGTGTCATCATGACAAGTACAGCTTAATCCATACAAGCTAAAAGGGGACACACAGGAAATGAGGTCATCTGTGTACAGCCAGATCTGCCCGGTGACCGTAATGTGCTCTGTACTCATCTGGACTATCTCTCCTCTCTCAGCACTGAAACATCTGTCTGCAGCTGCAGGTGACACTGGTGAGGTGGATTGAGTCAACAGTGAGCAGTCCACAGAAGCTCTGCATACCTGATTTGCTTATTAATTATAATATTATTTGAGGTGCATCATAAAACTCATGTATGTAAAAAGAAAAAATGTTGGAAGTATGTATTGGCCCAAAGGATGCCCGGATGGGATTTATTTTTAATGACCATATAAGTTAGGCGTATGGCGTAGTGTAATAATATCCGCAGAACGACGCATTACTTGCATAAGTTGCACTTAAACTTAAGTGCAATCCGTATGTTCATTTGACTGGAAGCTAGTTATTTTACTTTATAAAAATTTTAATATTAATCTTTTTCACACACAAATGCATGGCTTTTTTTTTCTTCTTAGCAGAACTGCTTTAGTTTAGCACACTGGGGCAAATATATTTTCACAGCACTGTATATACAGTATAGAAATTACTGAGTTATTGATCACGCCTTTCAGCTACATCTGGAAGAGAAGTTCATCTTGCCGAATAAATGTATGCATCATGGGAAAAATGGATGTCGAATGCTTGACAAGCTCCTGTCTCAACATCTCCTTCTTTGTGGCTTGTAGTGTAGTTCTGGACCACCAGGTCAACAATGCTCCTGTTCCATTGAAAATAAACTTGATCGTCCACCTGAATAAAACTTCCATTATGATTTTTTTTTTTACATTTACAGAACAGAAGGATCCCAGGAGGACTAAAAAGTGCACTATCAACAATCATAGTACATGGACTAACATACAGTAGTAACCCTTTAGATCTGTTTCCCAGGTTCTCTTAAAGTCCCCCTGTGGTGAAAATCAAGCTTTTAATGTAGTTTATATGCCTATGATGTGTTTTTAATATGCTTAGGACAAACCATGTGCAAATTCATTAGTCAAAACCATTGCTGAGTATTTTCTCCTTAAAACTCAGCAAACCAAAGACAGTCTCAAAAACACGGTTGGAAATCGCTGTTGTTTCTGACGTCACAAACTACCTTGTAACCAATCAGATCAACGTGTGATCGTCAACGAGTAAGGGCCCTATTTTAACGATCTAAACGATCTAAGTGCATGTTCTAAAGCGCAAGTGCACTGAGAGCGTGTTCGAATCCATTTTTGCTAGTTTAACGACAGGAAAAATGGTCGGCGGCGCATGGCTAAAATGGTTGTCCCTATTCTCTTAATGAGTAATGGGCGTGTTTTGGGCATAACGTGCAATAAACCAAACAGAGTCTCATCTCCCATTACCGTTAAAAGCCAGTTGCGCTTGCGCCATGGAAAAAAACGAAACGCTTCTCTAGCGAGGAAATGGATCTGCTCGTGCGCGAGGTTAAAGTGTACACGTGCTGTAGACCCGCCTATAGGTGCACTACTAACACACTCTTTATAACAAAAAATACTGCGCAGACTTTAGAGCAGGTTTCAGTTGGTCAATGGCGCAGTCTATTTCAGTTTCCTCAAAATAGCAACGCTCCAACAATGCGCCCGAAGTTTAAGAAGAAGCCATGATTTCTTACTTGGTCAATTAGGATAACTCTGATTTCATTTGAAATGTGTCTGCACCTTCTACCTCTCCTCCCAGGCTCCCACTTCTCGAGGTCCACTTCCTCACATCTTCTTACAATTTCTCCTCTTGCTCTTTCCACCAATGCCCTCCACTCTACTCATCTCTTCTCCCTCTCCTTCTCCTCTTTTCTGACATCTGCATCTCTCTCTACCTGTTCTACTGTTCTTATCCTTCCCATTACACCCCTTCCTCCACCCACTCCATCACCTTTTACACTTACCTCTATCTCTTCCCCTTCTTTTGCATATTCTTATTCTATTCTATTTGTAATAGCTTACATGAACATTAACAAACATTGCATTATAAAGCTTAAAGATACAATATGTTAAAAAAAGTTGCCGCTAGGATTCGCCAACCTCTTACAATAACAAAGGCGTAGGTTTATGACACAGTGAGAAGCTGAATGATGCGACTTGTCGTCAAGCTGATGGATCTAATAATGTTTATGGATGAGTGAAAACATTGATGTTTTTTATCATGCCTGTGGTATGAAGCAGGTCGCGATTGCTAATGAGAGACAGATATCACCACCACACGTGAGTCCTGCGGCTATAAAGAAATAAGGAAATTTCCTTCTACCGAACTACCCCGGAAGTGCTGTATTAATACTCACACAGGTCAGTTTATTAGACGAATGAAAGATAACGCAGCGCTGTTTCACTTGCTCTACACTATCACACTAAACTGCATTTGACCCCGGATTTCCACCAACTGCGGATCGGCTCCGCTGCGTGTCGGCTCTGTGCTCCGCCGTCCTTCAATACTCACCAGGTCTGGATCTGTTGATCAGCTGAGCGGCTGCGGCCATGATTGACAGCTGAAGTCACGAGGACCCACGAGATTCACGTATGATCACGCGATATAACCTGTCCTGCACAATCTCCCCTGTGCTGAATTGCTGCGGAAAGGAGCAGTGAAAATACACACATTAATGGAAATCTATTGACTCCGCCGTCGTTCCGGAGCGGATCCGCAGCCGTTCCGCAGTTGGTGGAAATTGGGGGTGAGTGTGTTGAAAGTTATAATGTTATGTGTTAGTTTGTTGGCTATGAGACTAGCAGTAAGCGAGATCAACATTAGAATAACATACTGATCATATTCTAACATTTCATCACGTTGAGCTATATAACATTGTTTAGTTTTATGTACATTTGCTCACCTGTTTAATAAAGTATATACAAGAGTGGCGTCTCTGTCACGGACGCTAGCTCTCGGCATCTTTGAAAACGCCACGCTGATATTGATCCTCGTTTTAGTTCTCCTTTTGTCCCAAAGTCTGCTTGCCATGATCCACAATGTTTGGACGAAACAATAACAGCGTGAGCGTGCCGCTAGATTTGTCTGTCGCCATGGATATTTTATTACAAAAATACATATTGTACATATTGTAGCTTTAACAGTTGACTATAGCTACATTGTGTTTGTACGTGTTTGTTTGCACAAGTGTCTGTTCTGTCAATGTTCTGCAACCTGAGCCACATCTTCAGCATTTCAATGCGCTGTGAAAACAGCGTAAGCCGTGCAAAATTGACAAATAAACAAACACGAGATGACTGGCCTCAACTTGAATATGCCATCCTCCCTTCTCAGACTCACACGTGTTTCATTTCATTTGACTTTATGTCCTGTTAAGCACTCTGGGTATGTGAGAGAACCTGACACCCGCGTGATGACACGGGCTCTGAACCACAGTTGGCCAGGCATCGGGCCAGAGCCCCTCCACCCCTGGACCTGGAGCGCAGAGTCCAGCTGGCACGGCCCATTAGCAGACCGTGCAGGACAGGCTGGGCTCAGGCCAGGCGCACAAAATCACAGGCTAAATGGAGACTTGTGCTGGCATTTGCACACATACTGTAACACATGGCATACAAGCACAGTCACGGCTCTCCTCAAATTTAATTTAATCAAGACCTAAAATTAAATTAAATTAAAAAGGCAAATCTGTTATAGGATTTATTACGTTAAAATGCTAATTCTATTCCAGCTCAATTCCTGGATTTTAAAATTAGGCCGAAACAGATAATTCAAGTTAATGTAATTGCTGTGTAAAAAAAATAAAAATAAAAATATTAAATTTCATTACCCATAAACATTTATCATGCACACAACATAAACATTTGCATTTCATTTGTAATAATACAAATATTGAATTGAATTTAAACGATGGACACCAATGTCACCAGGTAATGCACAGACTGAAATATGGAACAAACAAAGGTAGAGGACCTAACCGTTGCAAAATATTCTGTTATATTGTGCAATCAATAGATTCAAATTATAATGTGAATTTTTCCCCCATATTATTTATCAGATAACTGTGTGGAGGATATTTTGTGATGCTGTGGCAAAATTCAAATACAAAATGTAATTAAAAGTCATGGCTTTGTTAACTGGTTTTCAAATTATAAATCATTTTGACACTTAACATTCAACAATATTATTGATCTGCCTGCATTGACACCATTTTATGAGGAGCTGAACGATGACATTAGTTTCCTCCAGAGCGCAGATTAAACTAAATTAATAACTTTTTTACAACAAAAATGAACCATCTATGACTATGAAGCCATTTTCTTCTAGAGCTGTTGTACAGTACATTATTTTCCTGTTGTCAATGTAAAGCTGCTTTGAAACAATCTGTATTGTAAACGCTATATAAATAAAGGTGACTTGACTTGAAATTATTTATGTTTATTGGAAAAATAGAGTAGTGTTAATGAAATTCCTCGTTGTGTTGGGTTTCTTTGAATTGTTCCTCCTATCATTCCAATTCAACATCCTGTAGAAAATCCCGTTCAAAGTCACACATGAACAGAAGCACAGTTCTTAAATTCGATATTTGGCTCGACCCCGCTGGAGCAGCTTGATTAATTGTGTATTATACAATCTATATTTTTCGCTTCCAAGACAAGAGTGTATGAGAGAAAACAGACGGTAATGTTAGGATGGTGAGACTTTATTGGGGTAAAGTTTAGCTGCAGTGCTCTAGAAGTTAAAGTGGAATACGGGAGACTTGGCCAAGCCAGCGAGGATTGATTTATAGCAGTGAAGCCAGCAGCCTGGCCAGTTTCTTCTCCAGCGGCACAGGAACAGCGATCTGCAACAAGCCTGCATAAATCACACCCCAAACAGGGAGCAGCTGTCTTCAAGTGCGCCGGCCCACACCCCGGGGTCACTGACCCACATTACACCCAGTTCAGCCCTCACACTAACACTTATTGACAAGAAAATTTCATAAGAGAATAATAATGTGAGTAAAAAACAGTATGACCACCCTTACGCCTCCTCTTGGTTTGGCCTTCTATCTGTGTCAGTTTAAATAGGACCTATTAGGCCCTTTTTCAAAGTTTGGATTTTGTTTTTGGGCTCTAGAAGAATAGATTTTTAATGCACAAAAGATACATTTGTTTTTCACATATTTGATATTGTTGCAGCCCCTTAGTAACGCTCTGGGGTGTGTTTCCCGAACAACCACGTAACTCGCTGCTGAACTACCATAGTAGGGGAGCGCGGGGCACAACCTAACGCGGGTTAAATGTACTGTAACACAAACCTTTTACATTAGTCAGGGTCAAGCAGGTTGTGTTTCCGTTCTTTTTCTTTTGATGCCAGAAGACCGTCTCCAACGGATTTGTGGAAAGTTTTGATAAGATTTCGTTAAGATTCTGGACAAAGAGTGTTTTTACACCATGCAAGTAATTTTTTTCATCGGTTTCTGAGTTGGGTGTGTACGTCACGATAATGAAATGAAAACAGGGAGCCACACAACTTTTCAGGTTTGAGTATTATTATTATTTTTTTATATTTTTTTATCTATCCACATTTACAGTAACTTTGTTGGACTTTCACAAACAATGTTGGAATTTAAATGTAAAAGTATGATTTTTTTTCACATTTGTTTACTATGCATTGATCACTTGTTTATTTATTAAGAAATATAGTTTTTCATGCAATAAACCATTTAAAATGTGATTTTAAAGCTTGTTTTTATTATTACTGTTATTATTATTAATTATAATAATTTTGCATGCAGCTGCCATACACAAATATAATTCAATTGCAATTACAATATTTGATTTATTTATTCATTTAATACAAAACTGTGCAGCCCTTTCCTATATCTCTATCCATGATATTGATCATAAGGATGCTTGGATGAGGGATGAATGTATGGATATCTATCTACAGTATACAGATGTACAAACAATATCAAACTATACAGATAAAATAGTATTGAATTATGTGTATTACACACAAGTGTTACAACTAACCCCTCTGTTACAAATAACTCCGCATATGGGGTAAGTTGTGACATTTGCACTTCTGTCACTTTCAGTGCAACTGTACGAAAATGGTAAAAAACAACTTTTTAATTGTGCATTTGTAGAGATGTGTATGTTGCTTGTGGAAAAAAAATATTAATCTGACTTAATAATTTTTCAAATAATTGAGCCAAAAGCAAAATGTTGTGTTCACAATGCATCGTTGAAGAAATCATCTGGCTAGTCGCGACTGTTTCCTGAAAGCCGTATTGTTGCAAATGTTTCATTCAACCACGTGATGTCACGCAGGTGGTGGAGTAATAACTTATTTTACAGTTTTTTACAATCGCTATGACAGTTTTTTCAATACATTTAACAAATTTCCTAAACTCTTAACGCACCAACACACCTAAAACACACAATTGGCAAAACGGTTAATTTCATGCTCAAAATCACACATTGTAAACTAAACTCCAAAACTCATTTTTAAAATACAATAATACACTAACACAATACACTATGTCTAACAAAACACTGCAAACATGTTTCAAAATCAAATAATTATTCAAAACACTAATACATGTTCTCTTCCAACAGGAACATTTAGTCAATCATAACACAATGACAAAAAAACACTAACATCAGCTGAAATTACAGAAACTGCATTATTTTATGTGTCAGGTCTGCCCTCATACAATAGACAGTATATTGTATTGAATATAACATTTTCTCTACATTTTTGTTTTGTTGAGTTCAGTAAATGCATACATTTCTTTTCTTTTTCTGAAGAAATTCAATACAAAAAATTAATGACCATCTCAGAGTAGCTTTATGTACAGTTTATGAAAAAAAAAGACAGAGACAGAATTCCTGCAGTAAAGACTTTATTTGCCAAAGAACATTACTGCAACATATACCTCTCCCTTGTCCTGGTCCTTGCCCCACTCCTCTCCCTTGTCCTGGTACTCGTCTTCCTCTCCCCCTGTGCAGGCATTTCTTTCTTTCTTTCTTTCTTTCTTTCTTTCTTTCTTTCTTTCTTTCTTTCTTTCTTTCTTTCTTTCTTTGTGTTGATATTGTTCCTCTTCCACACAAGATCAGCCCAAAGAGTCCTCTTTTACATTATAACATATGGTCATGCGATTGAAATAAACTCAACACCTGAGTGTAATTCCTTGGATATCAGCTGTAATTTATATATTTGCAAAACTTCAATAAGCTGTTTCTCAGTAGCAATGGAATAAAATACAGGGAATATTTGTGTTTCAATTCACAATATGACCCGCTGTTCACTTTGACTTTAGCCTATATTAGTTAGGTTTAGAACATGATGTTATCTGTTCTGACATACAGTGTGAAAGCATTTGTAAATTTGGCAGTAAAATTACATTTTTTTGGTATTGGTTGAGCTTGTGTGTAAAAGAAGTTCAAGCATTTTAAATTTGTGTTAACTGTATGCATTTTGTGTCAAAGCAACAAGAAATGTGTTAATTGTATAGCCTACAAAGACTGATGTTGTGCTAACCGTGTTAAGAGTTTAGGAAACTTGTTAAATGTATTGAAAAAACTGTCATAGCGATTGTAAAAAACTGTAATGAAACTGTCTGATCGAAGTAATGCTAGATGTTTTTAAATAAATTACGGACATGGATCATCTGATATAATTCTCTCAGTTATTTTTGCTTTATTTCCCTTCAAAAAACGCTTTAAATCTTTTGACAAACTAAAAGACATAGCCTAAATTATTTGTATATATTCTAAATAAAATATATAGATTATTTTATCATAATTATTATAATTATTATAGTGTCACTGAGAATGAGAATTCTATGACGCGAACAACGAATTGACTTGGTGAATTAACTTCTGCCCCTGGATTGTGGATTGGCGTCCTCGGCTGAGGATACGGATTGCTGCACTCTCCACCCCATACGAATGGGTCTTCTCGGCCCTGAGAGAGGGAAGTGTTTTTAATCTAATCTGGCATGTATGGACTGTTTTGATTGTGTAACGGACAGCGAGTCAGGGAGGGAGGTCGGGAAACTGAGAACGGAGAAACACGCCCATGAAGTTCTGCCGGGAAGACTCAATTGTTACGTAACGTATTACCTTCTCATCTATCCAATCATATCCTAATACTTTTGGTATAAAAGGTTGGTACTTACACACGTCTGAGTTCGCAGATGCTGTTGCTCCATTCACCTCCACCCTCCCCTCCACCTCCAAGATGAGACCTTCCTTTCATCTTCCCTTCATCTTCCCCAACACCAAGATGTCTTTCTCCTCCATCCACCCCACCACCACCACCAGATGGCCCCTTCGTCTTCAGGCAGGACATGCAGATACCGAACCCTAGGACTGCAAGCTACGGACGGGGCCTACGCCAAAGAATTTGATTGCTTGCTGAGCTCTTAATAAATGTTAATTGTCACAGTATTTATTCTCCCGAGTCTTTCTGGTGGAACTTGTGTTCACTGAGTGCTGTGCAGGCTGGGGTGCTACGTTGAGGATAAAACACTATGTGATGTATTAAGCGTGAAACTCACTGTGTGTGGATGAAGTGATGTACTTTGCGGGTCTTCCCGTGTTTCTCTCCCCCTTCTCCGTATCTATACCTGTACCCGTGATTATGAGTTTGATCTTTTCTATCTGAAATAAAGTTTAACTCCCTTTTGATCACATCAGCTGGCTGTTGAGAGTTGTTGACCACCGTAGGGCGGTTCAATGAGGTTTATTACACTTCTTCTCCATTGACATCCATTACAAAAAACGGCCTCTTGTCTCCTTCACAGTG
Source organism: Phoxinus phoxinus (assembly GCF_949152265.1). Lineage (NCBI taxonomy): Eukaryota > Metazoa > Chordata > Actinopteri > Cypriniformes > Leuciscidae > Phoxinus > Phoxinus phoxinus. Next base: position 31,090,887 of record NC_136889.1, read on the forward strand.
TACCGCAGCATTTTTTATTTTTTTTTGCTAACTTTGCAGGCTTGCCTCAATGCGGATCCAGGGTGGAAAAAACAGCCTCTCTTGGACATGGCGACACACACTACTAACTCAACTAGGTCGCATCACTTTGTTTTTGTATGCTTTGGGTGAGAATTATTAAAATGAGGAATATTGTGACGTGTTTCTTCCCGTAAGAAAACTGAAGAATACAATGAAGCCGTTTTCAGAGACACTGGTATAGAGAATAATTCCCGCTGGAGGGACTTCGTAACTTTGCAGAACTTTTTCATGATCAAACAGCAACATTACACACTAAAGAAAGTTGAACATATAAAAAAGGCATAATAGTAATCCTCTTTAAAGAAAATATTATTTTTCATATTGAAGATGATTATTGATTCTAAAAGAGAGTGCATGCAAAGACAGAGTTGGACACGGACAGCCACATTTAAAAGCTGTCCTCTGGATCATAAATGTCTATTTATAAAATGACTGAGGGAAGATCAGCAGCTCCAGAGATGATGATTTAATAAGTAAGAGTGTTGTCTCTCCTGGACAGAGTGGGACGTCTTGGATTTTACAAGCCCTGCTCTGTTCAAATGCACAACTTTTACAGGCCTGTGGTACCCGTCGAAATCAAAACCAGGAGTGACAGTATTCCTCTCTCGCGTATAAAACAGGATTTATACGAGCTGGAATTCTTCTTTATGCAGTATTTTACTAAAGTAATTGCATGCTCTGCTGCACGCTGAGCTGTGTCAGGGTCCATATGCATAATGCATCTTAGACCCGCTTCCATCATGTCCATATAACTTACATTATTGAGATATGAAAAATAACCGCTGATCCTCGATCAGCACTTGATTAAAGATGTATTTAGAGTGTTGTAGATGGAGGTTTCTGGCTGTGATGGTCTTGAAGAACATAAATTAAACAGTAAAAGAAAAGAAAAAGCACACAGATGGTGATCAAACACACATTTTAGTGAATGAATGGCCACGTGACATTTAGTTCTCCACTGTACGACTGCAATGCCAGTCGTTGTTTAATGGCTCAAGTCAAAAAAGCCCACGCCAAGACATTAAAGGGAGTTGACCCAAGTGAATATGAAAATTGCTTGCTTGACCCTGACATGCTTGCTTGAAGAACCAATGAGGTTTGTTCTCACATGTCATGTGATTTAAGCTCTCATTCGAAGAACATCTTTTTCGGTTTGGAACCATGTGTAAACAGAACAGAAACAAATCAGAATTAAAATTTTGGGTGAACTAACTTTTGAAGTCTATGCATTTTTTACCTGGTTAATTGTCCAACAGGTCAAGGTCAGAAAAGCAATTTGAGGAATCATTCAGGGTTAGCAGTTCATAAAAACCTTAGACCAAAGTATGAGCAATTGTAATAGTGATGCCTGCATTAGCAAACACGTTAATGAATAGTCTGACTGGCAACCACAGCCAGGAGATGAGATATGGCATGCTGAAGTGGGCTGAAACTTTGCCTTGGTAAGATCAGTTTGAAAGCATACGGATTCCATCAACTGTATAACGGATCCTGCCCACATCTCTCAGCAGCTTTTAGAGGCAGTTAAACCACAGGTCAGTGGGTTCACGCCTCTGTCCAGCCGTGCACAACTGGATTGCAGGTTCCAGTCCATTGGCAGAGCAGACTTCCTTCCTCCAGGCCTTATAGCTACGCGAGCTGTATCCTGACAGATGGACTGAGCAATACACAGTTAATTGGCACACAGGAAAAGCCCACACTACTGCTTGCAAGAATATAAACCAGAACCAGAGCAAACGTGTGTGCTTTATTTCACATGTATTACAATGGAGGGTGAATGTGATTTCATCATGTACAACATGTTCCTGAATCATCATCTTTTTTTGATCCTGGACCCTTCTAATCAACCAATCAGTTTAGAAGTTTACAGTTTTTGTCAAATGTAGGCTTACAACCTCTACATCTGTGTTATCCACCTGTCATTTCTCTCTGATTTTAGGAATAAGTTTGTTATATTATATTATATTATATTGTTTTATGGGACTATTATATATATTATATTATTATATATATTTTTGGGTGGGTTTTGCACGTTTAGTTCAGTTTCCGGTGGTTTGAGTTAAGGCAAGTTCACACTACAGGATTTTAAAACGTCGGGCTGAACTGTACGGTTCACACTACATGACTTGCTCTCTGTGAAATCAGGAGTGTTCAAGTTGTTGAGCTGTTCACACCACACGACACAACGTGATTGATCCGCAACAGGAGGTAACGCACTACACGACTAGACAACAACTCTGTCATCCAACGATTATATCTTGTCTACAAACCACGTTTTGTCACGAAAAATCACGCGATAAAACGGACCGGAAATGACGGAATACAGCACGCGCGCTACCCAGCGAAGAAGAACACAAGTACACAACACGCGAGTCTCTGTTTGAATATGGACGTCAGACAGAAATTAGTGTTGCAAACTGTTTGCGCGATGATTTGCTCTGAAAAAAAAAAAAAAGCGTATTTTCCCGGTGACCTCAACCCATGCCTTGCTCTGATTGGCTGTAGCTCATGACGTCACATGTGGTTGAGTCGTGCGACAGCTCCGGATATCTAGCATGCATGCTAGATATTTTTCTGGGCTCGGCGACGGGTCTGCGAGCGTCTTTGATGCGTTGTTGGCTCTTTCATACTAACAGATTGGCGAGCGTTCATTCCCCCGCGATTTGCACGTGATAACAACCCGACCTATCGGCGAGCTGAATGATTTGCAAATCGGGCTTAAATCGGGCTTAAAATCCTGTAGTGTGAACTAGGCATTAGTTTCTATGGTTTTTCATTGTTTGATTAATTTGCACACCTGTGGATTGTTTTCATTGATTGGTTTGTTTGGTCTATTTTAAGCCTTGTATTTGTTTGAGGCTTTGTTGAAAACTTTTTTTCTGAATTTTGGACTCTCATTTACTTCACATGACATGACGACAACATTTTGGGGTCCTGAAAACACAAATGTTTGAAAAAGGGTTTCAAAGTGCTAGTGTTTGAAAATTATACCATTATCGCCTCCGTGTAAACAACAAAAACATAAAATGCGTATTACATGTTCAGTCTATAGGCGCGCAGTGTTTCTTTACAAAGTGACATCGCCAACTACTGGCGTGGCATGAATAATGCAGCGTTTTTAATCGTTTACACAAATCCATGTGAACCGGGATTGTGAACCATGCGACTTCAATGTGAACCATGCGACAACGTCATTGTCTTTGCGCAAAAAACACTGAGGAAAAACGTTTCCGTTTTTAGCACATTGTTGTCGTGTTTACCCTTTCTGTTCTTTGTCAGTTCTCGTTGTGTTACTGATTGTTCTGTTCATGTTATAGTCTAGATTGCTTTGTTATGATTTCTTTTGTGAATAAAATCCATACTGCTGTGTGTGACTGTTACGTTACATTTCCTTGCATTGTTACTTGCATTTAGAACAATGAGTTCCACACAGATGGTTCTCCTAAAACAAAATAAGTATGCATGCAAATAAGACAGAAAACAGTATATTTATGAAGGGCATTGAGGTCACATAATGGAGCATCAGTGTCTGGTCTTCCTCACATTTGTAGAGTCATTAAGTTATCTGGCTCTCAGCCCTTTTTGACAGATGAGAGATATTATCACACACACCTGGGGCAGGACAGTGGTCTCACAGGGGTTTTGCTCCATAGTTCAGGGCTCTGTTCGCTGTAAGGGTAAACAGCACTGACGTCCCATCAGGCTTTGCTCTGGTTACAAAGGGAGTGAGGGGCAAATAGAGTAGGTGCATTTTTTTTCAGCACGTAGGGTCTGTGTAGTGTCCGGTCAGCACATGGAGCTCCGAGGCCGAGAGAGTTAACACACCTGCAGCACTGAGGAGCTCACTGAAACTGGGGCTTCCCAAACCAGGATAATCATGGAAGTTTTAGAAGAAATTAGTAGACATTTTAACTTTTGTGTGTGTGTTAGTATGTAACATCACTAAACTAGTCTAAAAGTCATGTAATTATCATATTTACAAAATGATTATCATTTAACGTCACCAAGTTTGTATTAAAAGTCCCTCTGACTCTCCAAATTGGGCGTCAAAATCAAAATAAGATACATGTGAATTTTAATAACCATTTAGTGTACATTTTATGAAGAGAAGAGTAGTGATAAAGCATGCTAAAAACACTACTCAACCACTTCTTTATGAGGGGTAAAACTTGTGGTAAATATTTGTATTTATATGTTTAACTATTACAAAAAAGGATTTAAATTGTACAAGGTAAAACTTTTAATTTGACATTATTACAAAGTACTTAAGTGTGTTAAACAACAGTGAACTTAATTTCACCAAGTACAACATGTTCCTGGATCAACAACTTTGTTGATCCTGAAACAACATTCCAATCAACCAATCAGATTTGAGGGACAAGTTTACAAGTTTAGACCTCAGTGTTATTCACCTCATTTCTCTCTGATTTTAAGGATGGGCAAAATCACAGTTACCGTTAAACAACATAGTGTTTAAATGTGTAGGCCTATTCTCTTTAATGACACTTAAGTGGCCTTTTCTTACAGTAATATTATATTACATATTAAGTATCTGTACTTACAGTGTTTTTATATATATATTTTTTTAAAGATTTTAAGTAGACTACTAGTAGTAAGCCTACACTACAAGTGCACATTAATTTCAGTTAAGCATACTTCTTTTCCACAAGAGTAAACACTTGCTGGGTGGACTTCAAGCATTACTCTCAAACACTGCACACCCGATTATGCCCTTCACTCCAGAACTCGCACTAAAACACTAAAACAACTGACAATTTATGTAAGATGAAATATTAGTACCACGGTACTAAATGTGCAAATAATGAGTCATTTATTCTAGGCCTTCAATAACGGAAAGAGAGCTAAGAAGCTCGTCTTGTTCTGATGGCGAGGTGTGCAGACTGCAATACTGTGAATAGGGCACATTTCCATGCTCTCGCACTCCTTCATCAGTTTGTTTATTTGCACCGAGCCCCAGGACAGTCCGGCACTGTTGCCCCTCAGACAGCTGGAGGAAGAACAGACATGAGCCGCGGGACGCTGAGACACTGGAGCCTGGAGGGAGAGAGCGACACAGCTGAGAGAGTAATGGGTGTTTCTTCAAATATGGGCACTTTTTACCATGTGGACTTTTAAAAAATAAACTATCTGAAAACACACTTTTCACACTCATTATTTAATGAGGTTATTTCATTTGTACAAAGTGCAAATGAATCAAAGGAGAATTCTGTATTTTTAGTTCTCTAAACTTTCTTGATCCATTCATTTTGGGTGTATGACGATGGCGAAATTACATTCTAGGAATAAAATAATTGGTTTCTTTGACTTGGTTTCTTTGAATAATACTTAGATTTGCTGTATCCTAAATACACACAATTAAATAATATTTTCTCAGACTTTTTTCATAATTTGACAAAATGTCAACTTGGTTGAAAACAATAAAAACATTCAGTTTCCAAATGCTATTAACCTTTGTATTTCACATCTCTCTCATAAGTTGAAGTTGAGTAGTGAATATGGAAAGTGTTGCAAATGTCCTTTACCATCTCTGCATTTTATAGGTTATTTAATCATCCAGTTTCAGAGTCTGATAGCCTCTTCCCCTTCACTATGCAAGGCAATCTGGGACTGTCAAGTGCATTAAGTGTCCAACATCCCACAATTCATATTTTTAGTTAATTAATGCCTGAATTATGAACTTAATTAAGTGCACTTTTTCTTTTTGGAATTTTCAGTGTGAAGTCAAGTCAAATCAAGCCACTTTCATTTATATAGCACTTTTAACTACATAGATTGTTTCAAAGCAGCTTTACAGTGATAATAGGAAATTAAAGTAACAAGAGATTGTTTTGGCTTTACAGCAGCTCTAGAATAAAGTTATTGTCCAGCTAAATTTAGCTTTGATTGAGTCACTTCTGTTGCAAAGATCATTAGTTATTAACTTAAAACCCTTAACTCGCTCCGGCCCGCTCATCGGCACAACAGTGCCTGGTGGCTCGAGAATGTAAAACTTAAAATAGGTTCCAAGGTGCAAGGCTTGAATTTTTTATTTATTTCTGCGCAAGCTTTAAAAACGCAAACCTGTGAAAACGCTGACGGCGTGCACATGCGTATTACGTGTATGCACGTTTGAATATGTATGTGTGCAGGCGTATTGTCTTTCTTTATAAATTGACCTCAACAAATTACTTGTCTGGCCTTAAACATTTTAAATACAGAATTATTTATCGCTTCCGCGTAGCCATGTGGACCGGAACTATTTTGACAAAGTTTTAACAATACCGAGGTAAAGGAACGGACGTGGCGTGCACCATCTCTGGCTGGGCGGACGTGGCGTGCACAGTCTCTGGCTCTGCAGGACTGACGTGAAGCTCTGGCTCTGGCTCTGGCTCTGGCTCTGGCTCTGGCTCTGGCTCTGGCTCTGGCTCTGGCTCTGGCTCTGGCTCTGGCTCTGGCTCTGGCTCGGCAGGACTCACGTAAAGCTCTGGCTCTGGCTCTGGCTCGGCAGGACTGACGTGAAGCTCTGGCTCGGCAGGACTGACGTGAAGCTCTGGCTCGGCGGAACGAGACTCTAGCATGGCAGCCTGGGGATTTGAGGGCGCTGAGACCAGTGAAAATCTCAGGATAGCTGCTGATCGGGCAGATGTCAGTGGGGGATCGGCCAGCTTGGACGCCAATCCTCTCCACCCTAGGACAGGTTCAGTGGAAGCAATAGTGCTGGCTGATGGTGCGGTCTGCAGTGGGCAACGCTCCACGGCCGACGGAGATTCGGGAAGGAGAAGGGGGCCTTCACAGGGGAGAGACTAGTTGACACTTCAGGACTACGTTGTCTTTGTGTCCAGGCACAGGTCCTTCATCAGATCTGGATATGGCCTGGATCCGGCGGACTGCGGTAAAGCTCGGGATAAACAGAAAGACTAATATTAGCGTAGACGCCATTCTTCTTATGATGTTACGAATACATCAGGATTTATGGGGAGTGTTCCCGGTCCCGGCTGATCTAATCTATGCAGCCTAACATTGAATTATAGAAGTCTAGGATCTACCGCCAGCAGTCGATTTTGATATTCTAGGTATTACCAACTGGCCGGAATTTTGAGATCGCAATAGACGTGAAGGACTATAATGCGTTAAGAGCTCGCTCAAGTACTGCGGAGCTAAACCATTTAGTGCTTTGTAAGTAATCAGCAATATTTTAAAATGTATATGATATTTAATAGGCAGCCAATGCAGTGTTGACAGAACCGGGCTAATATGGTCATACTTCCTGGTTCTGGTAAGAACTCGAGCTGCTGCGTTTTGAACTAGCTGTAGTTTGTTTATTAAGCGTGCAGGGCAACCACCCAGTAGAGCATTACAATAATCTAGCCTTGAAGTCATGAACGCATGAACTAATTGTTCCGCATCTGTCATTGAGAACATATGATGTAATTTAGATATATTTTTTAAGATGGAAGAATACGATTTTACAGATACTAGAAACCTGACTTTCAAATGAAAGAGCACACCCAGGTTTGACTACGAAGACTTAAAGGAGCATTTAACCCGTGGGAACATTAATCTTTATTGAAAGTGGGTCATATATGTAGTCGAAACGTAAAATTATTTTTGAATTTGGTGCCTTCTTGACCGAGAAAAGACAGAAAGTAACTTTAGGGCGCGTTTATATGAAAGACAACAACTCCCACAATGCACCACATTGCAAAGCTCCGCAAGCCACTCCCACTAATCCAGAACGGCGCGTATGAGGTATCCGCCTATCAGAGAAATCACTCTTCCGTCTACAAAGCTAGCTAACCACCAGAGCTTGAAATTAATTTCACACAAACATTAAAGTTAGTTGGCAAACTCATTAGTGAATTACTTACTCCTTGTTTGTATTTCTTTCGAAATGGTGAATTATTGTATGGTGCCAGGATGTTCAGTCAGAACATATGTGGTGCAGAACTATGATGGTTCACAACACAAACTTTCGAAATATAGAGCTGAGTATCATCAGCACAACAGTGAAAACTAATGCCATGCGTCCTAATGATATCTCCCAAGAGTAGCATGTACAGAGTGAACAGCAACGGTCCTAGTACTGAGCCTTGTGGTACTCCATACTGAACTTTTGATCGATAAGACATCTCTTCATTTACTGCTACAAACTGATAACGGTCAGATAAGTATGATTTAAACCATGCTAATGCAAATCCACTAATGCCAACATAATTTTTGAGTCTATAAAAGAATGTTGTGGTCAATAGTGTCAAATGTAGCACTGAGATCGAGTAACACTAATAGAGAGATTCAACCACGATCGGATAATAAGAGCAAATAATTTGTAACTCTAATGAGAGCTGTTTTGGTACTATGGTACGGTCTAAATCCGGACTGGAAATCCTCGCAGATATAATTTTTTTCTCAAAAGGAACATAGTTGTGAAGATACTGCCTTTTCTAGTATCTTTGACAGAAAAGGCAGATTTGAGGTCGGTCTGTAATTGACTAATTCTGTAGGATCAAGTTGCGTTTTTTTAACAAGCAGTTTAATCATAGCCAGCTTAAAAGTTTTTGGTACGTATCCTAATGACAAAGATGAATTAATGATATTAAGAGTGTGAAAACACTACTCACGATATAGACCTTATGCGCCAGAGAAACAAACATGCAGCCATCTTTTGTATTTTGTCTTTTAACTTCTGTTTTTGCGGTAGCTCTGTATATTTCACACTGTATATATCTTAACTGGGATGCACATTTGGTGTTTGAAGAGAGAGAGACAGAGTGACCGAAACATAACAGGAAGTATCACAAATGGGATCTTTTTAACATCTCATTTGTTTTTCCTTGACTGCAGTGAAATTGAATGGAAGAATGTGGAGACTTTTTATTCTCTTGCTTCTTAAATATTTATTATGATAGAAAAATACCCTTGTATCTTCATGTGTCTCCACTAGAGTTTCAGAGGAGATCACAACGAAGTGCACTCAAACTCGCCCAGATAAAGTCTTTAATCAAAAGTCATCTCAATATGAACTCAGACATGTCTCATCCAGTTCTTCCAAGACCCAACAGTTTGACCTTTGCTAACAACATTTAACAATGCAAGAAGCATCTGAGATAAACTTACTAGATAACATGAAACAACTGAGAACTCCATTAGATGTAAGCTAAAGTGGCATGGGATGTTTCAGCAAATGCATTTTTATCTCGTTGGCTATTGTTAACACTATCGGTTAGGTTAATGGTGGGGTTTAGTTTAGGTGGTACATTATTTGTTTTAAATGCGATGAGCATTATACTTCTAGTTCCACTATTCAGACATCTACACAATACGTACAACAACCAATGAATGGAATAAACGGTTACCACATTCACGTTCATCTGTTTCAGATAAAACTAAATACAAGCGCCACTCACTGGACTTTTCACTTTGAATATGTCACAAAAAGTGCAAGAAACAACGTGAAATCATTGTGCAAACATGTCACGACAGGCACGCTTTACCAATGATGAGTGGATTAAGACGACTTTTGTGATATTTTCAAGAAGTTGTATTTTATTGAAAAAAATATTATAATGTGAAGGGTATAGTACCCTTTCAAAACGTAGACATTTGTACCTTATTTACCCCTAAAGTCTACATATTAGTACCAAGTCAAGTCAAGTCAAGTCACCTTTATTTATATAGCGCTTTTTACAATACAGATTGTATCAAAACAGCTTCACAGTGATAACATGAAAATAATACAAAAAACAATTTCATCATCGTCCACCTTTAAGGCAGATCTATAATATTGTTGAATATTAAATGTCCCCAACTAAGCAAGCCAGAAGGCAAGGCAACAGCGGCAAGGAACCAAAACTCCATCAGGTGACAGAATGGAGAAAAAAACCTTGGGAGAACCCAGGCTCAGTCGGGGGACAGTTCTCCTCTGGCCAATGAGTGAACAGTGTATGATTATGATTCACGAGCATTACAGGTCAGAAGTCAGAATGAATCAGAGTATTTGTCCAGTTCCGGTTGGTTGAAGTCGGAGTGGAGATGAGGAGAGACTGGTTGACACTTCAGGTCAGCGGCGTCGTCGTGGCCTGGCGCTGGTCCTTCATCAGATCTGGATACGGCCTGGTTCCGGTGGACAGCGGTAAACCTCGGGATAGACAGAGAGACTAATATTAGCGTAGACGCCATCCTTCTTATGATGTACCAAGTACATCAGGATTTACGGGAAGTGTTCCCGGTCCCGGCTGTTCTAAACTATGCAGCCTAACATTGAATTATAGAAGTCTATAATGTGTTATGTGTATGCTAGGCTGAAGAGATGTGTTTTTAGCCTAGATTTGAACTGACAGAGTGTGTCTGCTTCCCGGACAATGGTAGGAAGACTGTTCCAAAGTTTTGGTGCTAAATAGGAAAAGGATCTACCACCAGCAGTCGATTTTGATATTCTAGGTATTATTAACTGGCCGGAATTTTGAGACCGCAGTAGACGTGAAGGACTATAATGCGTTAAGAGCTCGCTCAAGTACTGCGAAGCTAAACCATTTAGTGCTTTGTAACTAATCAGCAATATTTAAAAATGTATACGATGTTTATAGGCAGCCAATGCAGTGTTGACAGAATGGGGCTAATATGGTCATACTTCCTGGTTCTGGTAAGAACTCGAGCTGCTGCGTTTTGAACTAGCTGTAGTTTGTTTATTAAGCGTGCAGGGCAACCACCCAGTAGAGCATTACAATAATCTAGCCTTGAGGACATGAACGCATGAACTAATTGCTCTGCATTATTCATTGAGAGCATATGACGTAATTTAGATATATTTTTAAGATGGAAGAAAGCAGTTTTACAGATACTAGACACGTGACTTTCAAATGAAAGATTGGTATCAAAGAGCACACCCAGGTTCCTAACCGACGACGAAGACTTAACAGAGCAGCCATCAAGTGTTAGACAGTACTCTAGGTTATTACGTGTGGAAGTTTTTTGTCCAATAATTAGAATCTCTGTTTTTTCTGGATTTAGTAGTAGGAAATTACTAGTCATCCAGTTTTTTATATCAGCTATGCATTCCGTTAATTTTGTGAATTGGTAGGTTTCGTTAGGTTTTGAAGAAATATACAGCTGAGTATCGTCGGCATAACAGTGAAAGCTAATTCCATGTTTCCTAATGATATCTCCTAATGGTAGCATGTACAGAGTGAACAGCAGCGGTCCTAGTACTGAGCCTTGTGGTACGCCATACTGAACTTGTTATCGATAAGACATCTCTTCATTTACTGCTACAAACTGATAATGGTCAGATAAGTATGATTTAAACCATGCTAGTGCAATTCCACTAATGCCAACATAATGTTCGAGTCTATTTAAAAGGATGTTGTGGTCAATGGTGTCAAATGCAGCACTAAGATCAAGTAACACTAATAGAGAGACACAACCACGATCGGATGATAAGAGCAAATCATTTGCGACTCTAACGAGAGCTGTCTCGGTACTATGGAACGGTCTAAATCCGGACTGAAAATCCTTGCAGATATAATTTCTTTCAAGAAAAGAACACAGTTGTGGGGATACTGCTTTTTCTAATATCTTTGACAGAAAAGGCAGATTAGAGATCGGCCTGTAATTGACTAGTTTTGTAGGATCAAGTTGCTGTTTTTTAACAAGCGGTTTAATCATAGCTAGCTTAAAGGTTTTTGGTACGTATCCTAGAGACAAAGATGAATTAATGATATTAAGAAGAGGATCTATGACATCTGGGAGCATCTCTTTCAGCAGCTTAGTCGGTATAGGGTCTAACATACACGTTGTCGATTTAGATGATTTGACGAGTTTTCAAAATTCTTCCTCTCCTACAGCAATGAATGAATCAAACCACAATACATTAGTGACTTTTGAAAGGGTGAAAGGGCTGCCCCAGTGATAGCTTTTGTGCCATTTTCTCTTGAGAGTGTACAATGTAAATCAATAATTGCCACAACTGTTTGGTTGCAATATTCTTCAAAATAAATTCTTTTGTGTTTTACAAAAGACAGAAATGCATAGGTTTGAAATGACGTGAAGGTGAGTAAATAATGACGGAATTGATGACAGAAGCTGAGGAAAAAGCAATAATCAGAATAGCCATGGTTGCTGCGGAAATAAAAAGCTAAGAATTAAATTATTACTTTCTAAAGGTCTGGCAAAATATCCTGAAAATAACAAGGACAAAAACCAGACGATGACAAAATAGGATAAAGATTGAGAGAGAGAGAGAAAAATAGAAAAATAATGAAAAAGACAGCAGGACCCTATAATTAGCTGAGAGATGAAGCAGGTTCTCTGACCCAGACAAGGGCAGACAGTGGGATGTGGTCGCTTCGCCAACTGCCAAACACTTCAAAGAACGAGACAACTTGAGACGGTGAAGATGTCCCTCTCAGCTACTGCAAGCATATCATCCAACACTCACTCTGCTTAGAAACAGGCCTTTAAAGATCAGACGGCCCGCAAAGACCAAGACCATGTGCAACCATGGAAACAGAGTGTGTGCTCAGAATGAGAAGAGAAACCGCAGCACATGAATCTGATGTTGAGCAAACATGAGGCAGTTGAATTTGAATCAAAAATCTAAACAAAATTTATCTGAGTAGTTATATTGGATATGTGCGTTCCCGACATGCCCACATACTGTAATCATAGGAAGTGCCTCTTTGCATATATTTTGTAACCGTATCGTGTAATTTAATATTGCATTTACATGTAATATATTTTAATTGCAACTTCAAAATTACAAATGTGTAATTCCAAATATATTTAATATAAATATCTTCTTTTGTGTTCCGCATGATAAAAGAATGTCATGAGGGAGGGTAAACGAAACGACAGGATTTTCCTTTTGGAATTTCACTTTAGAATTTTTCTTTAAGCATCATGGGCTGTCATTGGAAGAATTTAAACAAGAACTGACATGGAGAGGTAGAGAAAGAGAAGGAGAGAGAGCAAGGCAGACGTAGGCAGATGTTGTGCTGTGGAGACGGTGGGGAACGGCATTGTTGCACATGCCATGCTCGAATACAGAACATCTGTCTGAATATTCCTGTGCAATGTGGCGTGAAGGAGGGGTAAGAACGAGGTGGGTTAGAAAAATTGTGTCAAATACACCTCAAGTACCTTAATCAAGTCAATGTGCACTCCAGGAAGAACCAAATGTGTGAAGAAATGGCCTTTTGTTATTGGACATAATTGATAATTCAATTCAAAAACTTTTGGTGAAAAAGGCAAAATATGAGAAGACTTTTACTCCAACTGTATTTTAAATGGGATCTTAAATGAATCTTATGTTATTCATACGAATTGTGTAGGTTTTAATGTAGTTGGTTTTAACAATTTATGTTATGTGTTGTTGTATTGTTTGTCTGAAGACAATTTTTTACCCCTGTGGGGATAGACAATAAAGTTTTTGAACTGAATCGATGATTTATCGGTTTATGTAAAGCCACGCTGACATAGCAGACCGCTTCTGATGTTGCCAGTGCCAGAGGTAATCTTATCCCATAATCCCCAGCTATCATGCTGTCCTTGCTGACTATTACGCTTAACAGGTTGTGCTTGTTCTTCAGAAAAGAAGAGCTAAACAGCACAGTGAATGTGTAGCTTAGCACTGCAGAATAAATCATTCCTGAGATGAGAATTTGAGACATTATTTTGATAATAATATGGACATGAACGGTGAGCGTGATTTCACCAAATGCAACATTTTCCTGGATCAAGATACTAAATATTCGGACAGGAATGTTGCTCCACGATCAACAAAATATGTTGACCCAGGAACATGTATTACTTGGCAAAATCATGGTGATGGAACCGGAACATAAACAGGCAACAGATGGCCAATGAGGAAAACTGCAGTCGATTTGACCCTGAAAGCAATTTCTCTGTTCTCTGTGAAATGAGGTCATAATCTAATTTGGCTTTAATCTCCTAATCTGATTCATATCTGCGTTTGAAGTTTCATAAACACGCTATTGCTAAGTACAGTCAGGGAGAAAGTTGAGGCTTGGATCTTTAGGCAGAACTTCATTAAACAAAGACAAGAATATAACACAAGAAGATGACGGAAATCAAAAGGGAAAAGCAGAATACAACTATAAAAATAACTAACAATGAAACAAAGAAAAGAAGGGCTATGATTAACTAAACTAGAATCAGGTGAAGAACATAATCAGAAACAATGGTTACAAATGAAAACACTCAGACTGAATCCAAATCGGCCCCTAAATCCTCAATCACTATTCCCTACGCTAGTCCACAAATACTGTTCACTTGAAGGAGTGAATGACAATGAGTGAGTGAATTCGAACAGCCGTTGAACGTACATTGGCTGTGCACTCGTTATTGTGGTGCAATATGGGATTGAATGCCCTATTTGAGGGTATAGGGGGCAATTTGGAATCCAGCCTCCTAGGCAACAGGAACTAAATGCAAGATACAGGAACAAGGGGACAACAGAACCAAACGGATATCAAAATAAGATTATTTGAAGAGATGTAACCAAAAACCAGCCTTGACATCTATTAGTATAATATACAATGCAATAAAATGACAGAAAAGGGCTACATGATATACTAAACAGTTTACCCTGGATTTGTAATGTCATAGCTCAAGATTTCTACATTCGAAAATATAAGTGGTGCTTGCTAAACTTGCTATAATGTTTTTTGGGTTGTTGTAACGGCAGATGCTTTGGTAGTTACGGTGTATGTTTTCATATTGCTTAAAGGGAAACTTGGCAACTCTAGCCATTTCTTTGCTGATTTTCACTTTTGTTGTCACATCTTCTCAACGAGCTCCCGCTACAGCTGTGGGGCATATATTTCACAACACTGTCGTAAAAAATACTCACTTGCGGCGCCTCCTCCCCCTTTCTACCGCTGCTCATGTCCATTTGTTATTATCGGAGCCGGACAACTATATCGTGTGGAGCTATGTCTACTGAGGTGATACATCATACACAGTATCATAGAACATGTGTTTCGAATTGCCGTAAAGCACTTTGTGTTTCTCGCTCGCTTCTCACGAGACTTCCTATTTCCAATTTACCGGGACGTTATTTCCCATGTTACAAGGTTGGTTTTCCGCCTGGAAATGCTGGGGCGAGCAGGGAAAGTCACCATTTTCACCAGAACAGGTTATTTAGCCATCCAAATGATTTCTAAACGGTTTTATTAAGTTGAAATAGTTGCCAAGTTCCCCTTTAAGGAAAATTAGCCCATGATTTACTCACCCTCTAGTCACCCTATGTATATATGACATTCTTCTCTGGCTCTTCCAAGCTTTATAATGGCAGTGAATGGTCGTTTCTGTTTTGAAGTCCATAAAAGTGCATCTATCCATGATAAAAGTGGGGGTTAATAAAGAACTTCTGATGCGAACCAATGCGTTTGTGTACGAAAAATATCCATATTTAAAACTTTAAAATGTAAAATAATTAGAACATACAGATTCGGTCAAATGAACATACAGATTCAACTTATGCAACTTATGACGTCAGATGTAGTGAAGTGCATTATGGCGTAGCGTAAATATCAGCTGTATGTTGCATTATTTGCATAAGTTGCGCTCGACACTTAAGTGAAATCCGTATATCCGTTTGGCCGGAAGCTAGTTATTTTACTTTATAAAGTTCCAAATTTAAAGCCAATTATTTGAAAAAGCCCCCTGAAATCAAAATGTTCAGATTTTTGTATGAAGGTTAGCCTCAAGGTTATGAATAAGCTGTTGTGATCCAAAACAATGACAACATTCGCATTTAGGAGATATAAGCATTCAAAACTTAGTCTCTCACTTCCGCTAAAATGGATCACAGATTTTTATGACATCACCGCGGACTTCAGCTAATAATATATACTATTGGATATTGGTTTGTTTTGAGTCGGAGGGACTGTCAGGCACGTCCGAAAGCGAGTAGCTTTAGAAAACTGTGAATCAGCGCTGACTCAAGTCGTAAACTGTTTTGAACGATTCAGTTCGATTTTGGTGAAATGAAAGCTCTAGCGTAAAGTTCTGCCTGGAAGACTCTAACACGTCACTCATTACTTTCTAATACTATCTAATACTTGTATAAGAGTATAAAAGATTGTTACTTACACATGTTTGAGGTCGCAGATGATGAAGCAAACATTCACCTCCATCCTCCCCACCACCACCAGGATGGTCTCTGTCCATACCTCCCTGGGGGTCGGCTGCGCCCCGGCCTTCATCTTCAGGCAGGATATGCAAAGTCCGCTAGCCTCCGAACGTGAACTACGGACGGGGCCTGCGCCAAAGAACTTTACCATCCGTTTTCATTTTCTGGTCTATTAATTAATAAATGTCATTGTGATATGATCTCGCCTTCTGAGGCTTTCTGATAGAACTGGTTTGACAGGTTCACAACAAAAAAAAAACGGCTCAAAAGAACGATTCGTTCACAAACCGAAAATCACTACCGTTGACGTCACGGAGCAATATGGGTTGGAGATGCAAGTTCGGTTGCTCAAACGCTCAAGTCCGGTTTCCAACTGTACTGTGGTTAAGAATGAAATAGCTAGAATTTATTCACACCTCTATTGAATCCAACGTATCATCAGCGCTCAGATTCGCTTCATTGGTGCTGTCAAGTACGACTTGCAGTCTGAGAGGTAAAATAAACGCTATTGGCTATTTGAAAAGGGTGAGGAGCCATTCAATATGTGCCGCCTTAGCTTCCTATTTCAGTGGAAATTACGTCAACGCATCATACAAAGCTATGCGTTCCAATAGTTATACAAGGCACTTCAGTGCTTTAAAGGCTAATTTAAATTTTTTGGGTGAACTATCCCTTTAATGGTTGCTTTTTGCTATATATTTTTTACTTTGAAGCCATGTGTTGAAGACAGGTTCTTCTAAAAGATGACTGAATTAACCTTAAACACATTTACATTTTACAGTCTTTGTATTTCAGAAAAAATATTGATTACTCAGTACACAAATTTTTGTCCAGTCAAATGCGATAGAATGAGAATGTCCCTACCTCCAAGTAGCAAATCATGATTCATGGCTTTGACACAACGAAATTTCCAAATTAGGTTCCTTAAGAGAAAATTTCCAAAGAAACAGATTTCAGGAGAAATCTTGAGTTTCAAGAAAAAATACTAAATGAATGTATACAATAAAATAAATAAATAAACATTTTAACATACTGTAGAAGCACACTATTTCCTGTGAATATTTCTATTGGTAAATAACAGTGACTAGCAGTGCACTAAACGATACAACTATTTGAACTATAAACAGGTGTGTATGATTATGGTTACTTAAAATATAATGGTAAACAATTCCAGCTTTTACACATGTTAAAAATAAGGGAGATAAATTGTGCAGAATGGGTCTGTGTATGCAGTATCACTGTTTTACAACAGGACTTATCCAATCATAATTTACAGTCAGAAGTATCCATTTTATAACGAGAATCATGTGGTCTGAGTCAGACCAACATGAGCTGCCATAGTTGGATAGCTCAGGATGAATTGTAGAGAGAACATGCTTTGTTTCATGGGTTCATGCCCATGTTTGGTCCATTTGGGGCAGGAGAGATCGTGGTACGGATCCTACCTTTGATCCTAACTCAACCCATCTGCTGGACAGGCGTTTATCCAACCCTGCTTATGATGCTGCTAAAAGGCTAAGGATGCTTGAGAATTGCATGTGGGAACAATAACAAGCACGTTGAGATGCTTGCATGCTTGTCTACGTATACATATACAGGCAGGTGGAAACTGTGTGGTCAGGTTTCTTTTACCAGAATCTTACACTTCTTTATGGTGCTCATTTTGCTGAAAGTCCCGATCAGTGCTAAAGAACACAGAGAAGCTGATAGAGATGAGATATTTGGTTTTGTTTACATTCATTTTAATTACTGACCCCAGGGAATGGGTTATTATGAAACTATTCCATAATTTGTGGTTCAGTATCATTATTTAAAATCTCTTTTTTGTCTCATTTTGATTTGAAACAGATTTGTTGCACATTGCCCCGCCCAGGGCAACTAGCGTATAATGCTGTGTGTATGCTTTGACAGTGATGTATGAGTCTCCGGTGTTTAGGGCATATGTTCGTACACACTGCTACATGTGTGAGTCTGTTATACAAAACACACTCTCACATGTGCCCCTTGGAATTCAACACATCAATGTTGAGGTGGCGTTGACAGCATATTTTCTAATTTTTTCATATTCTGTACACAATGGCTATTTCAAAACCTAGTAAACTACCTACATAGGCAGCATTTTAAAGGGAAAGTCCACCCAAAAATGAAAATTCTCTCATAATATGTACGTATATATTTAACAAGTTTGTTTATTAAGGTATTAAGGTGAAGCACATTTGGCAGCTTCAACTCGAGGAAGCAACTTCAACTCGAGCTTAGATATACTCTAGTGGGACTACTAATGCTTGGAAGATGAGTATGGTAGCAAGATACCTAAATTATGTTGGTGGAGTTGGAGGGATGCCAGAACAGCTGATGTCGGATGTGTGAGCGCCTGCTTATATATGCTCCGGTAGTTATTGAAAAGTTAGATGGGTTCACTCCTCCTGAATTGACATTTAGGAACTTCTCATGACTGAGGCTGCTGACTTCCACACTCTGCTTGCGTCGTTTGACCTCAAAGCGAGTGTCTATGAGGCTACTCACAAATCAGGTAACCAATTGGACTACTGATCTGTTACTCCACTGCACACGTCAGATCACTCCCTCCTCACTCTTAACCTCAACTTGGCTCCTGACACAACACGCACTAATACACATGTCATCTTTCGGTGTAACCTACGCTCACTCTCACCCTCCCGTCTATCCTCTTTGGTCTTATCCACAATTACCCTTATCAGTTCTCATCACTAGGTACTACTCTCTTTTCTCCACTCTAACATCTTGTTTAGTCAAATTTTGCACCCTTTCATCCAGGCCAGCCTATGCAACCCCCTCCGCCCCCCTGGTTATCTGATGTTTTCCGCGAGTATCATTCTAATCTCAAAACTGCAGAGAGGAAGTAGCGCAAATTGAAAGATCCCACTGACCTCGGTTTGTATCAATCACTCCTTTCTTCCTTCTCTGCAAATTTCTCTACTGCTAAAACGACATACTACCACAAGAACGTCTTCTGACTCTCGCACACTTTTCAAAACCTTTTCCTCTCTTCTTAGTTCTCCTCCTCCCCCTCCTTTATCAACCCTAACAGCTGACGACTTTGCCACATTCTTCATAAATAAAACAACAACCATCAATAGCCAATTTTCCACATCATAAACTGACACACACATTTTAAAGGAATAGTTCACTTTAAAATTAAAATTACCCCATGATTTACTCACCCTGAAGCCATCCTAGGAGTATATTACTTTCTTCTTTCAGACAAATACAATCAGAGTTATATTAATAAATGTCCTGTCTCCACCAAGCTTTATAATGGCAGTGGATATTTATAGATATCAGTGGTCTTTCTAGGTCTAATTAAGGTCTTCTGAAGCTAAACAGTGTTTTTGTTTAAGAAAAATATTCATATTTAAAACTTTATAAAGTGGAATAACTAGCTTCTGGTGTAAAGCGCAACTTAATTGTTAAGCCCAACTTATGCGAGTAATGCGACGTACTGCTGATATTTACACAACGCACTACGCTACTTCTGACGTCATAAGTTGTGCATTAGGCAAGTAGACTGTGTATGGCCGTTTGGCCGGAAGCTAGAATTTTACTTTGTAAGGTGTTAAATATTAATATTTTTCTTACACAAACTCATCGCATTGCTTCAGAAGGCCTTTATTAACCGACCTGGGGTGCGTTTCCCGAAAGCATCGTTAGCCAACTATGGTCCAAAGTTCCGTCGTTATCAGCAGTTCAACGATTTAGTGTTTCCCGAAACCATCGTTCCAACGAACGTTCGCAAACAGCATCGCAAACTTGTGTGGTTGGAACGACAGCTCTCGAGCTGTGGTTAGAAGCATAGTTTCTAGTTTACATGAGATGTAGACTGAATAAATCCATATCTTTAGCAAAATAAGCAAGCTGACATTCAGTACAACCCGTGTTATTTATTTAGAATACATACAAATGTCATTTACGTCTTTTAATTTGTCAAGAAATCCACACTAAATCCAGCAGTTTTAGAAAACTACAGACTGGTATCCCTTCTTCCATTTATTTCTAAAACATTTGAACGAGTCGTGTTCAACCAAGTCACTACCTTTCTTACACAGAACAACCTCCTGGACAACAACCAGTCTGGTTTCAAAAGAAACCACTCAACTGAGACTGCCCTGCTCTCGATTATTGAAACTCAGAGACTGGCAAGAACAGCTTCCAAATCATCAGTCTTCATCTTGCTGGATATGCCTGCTTCTTTTGACACAGTTAACCACCAGATCATACTGTCAACCAATCCAATTCTGTCAACTATGACAAAGGGCATCTCCAATGGTTCAAGTTTACCTCTCAGGTAGGTCCTTCAGGGTGTTCTGGAGGGTTGTCATAACATCTAGCTACTGGGATGCCTCAGGGCTCAGTGCCGGAACCATTTATCTTCTCTATCTACATGGCATCACTAGGATCTGTCCTTCAGATGCAGGGTTTTTCCTATCACTGCTATGCTGATGACCTTACAACTCTATCTCTCATGCCAGCCAGATGACAGACATTTCTTGGTGGATGAAGGACCACCAACTTCAACTCAACCTTGCAAAGACAGAACTGATTATGCTCTCAGCCAACCCAACACTTCATCACAACTTCCATCCATTCAGCTATAGGTTCGTCAACCATAACTTCATCCAGGACAGCCAGAAACCTGGGAGATTTATGATCAGTTAAACTTCACAGACCACATTGCTAAAACTGCTGGTCCTGCAGATTTGCCTTATTTAAAGGTCCCATGACATGGGGTTATTATATTATTTTATAATGTTTCCTGGGTTGCCCTTATAATGTTAGTATGTTTTTTAGATAAAAAATAGTCATAATTTAGAAACAAAAGGCATTTTTCCTAGCCCAGTTTTAGCCTCTGATTTGAACGCTCTGTTTGAAGGGGCGTGTCTGTGTGAGACTTCAGTGTAACCGGCCACTGCTGTGATTGGCTGACATGCTTGCATATGAAATAGCTACTTATTACATGTGAAACTCTCTCGAATACTTTTACTACAGTTATTATACGTTTTTACTATTACAGCTATCGAGATTAACAAATCGTCAGAAGTTTTTAAAGTATTTAGATCTATTCCCATCACATAAAATGTTGCCGTGATGAGCATTGCGCAAGCAGATGAGTCTGTTATTGATCGCGAGAATGAAGATCTTATCATTGCAACGCAGTTTCTGCACTCTCTCTAATGCTTTCCCCAATGCAAACACGAGGATGTAAATACAGTAAGAGCTTCGTGTGCAGTGTAACGTGCGTCATTGATTTCATAACGAGTTTGGCAAGTGTCCAGATAAACTCGATCGCGCTGTGTCCATGAGAAAATGAGCTAGGAAGTATAGGAACGCGTGCGCGCGATTCCTACAAAGATTGTTCTTTGATCGCTTTCTGTATATAATTTATTCACAATTTAAATACGATTATTTTCATCCTACTAAAAGAAACGATGTGAAGTTTATATTTTAGTCACTGGCTTGACTTACTGAGGCATAAACAGCTGTATTGAACGATTTGAGAGAAAGATTACCTGTCTGAACTTGAACAATTACACATCAGAAATTGTTGCTCGGCTCGATCGATTTATTTTCAGACGTTCGTCGAAGCCACCTCTATGACCCAAGTTGAGGAAACAGTCGTCGGTGAAATGTTTGCCGCAGACATGCAAAACTTTGGGGAGTTGTGTCGGCGCATTTCCAGAGAAAATGAAATGAATCCACTGGTTCTTGCTTGGATGAAGGAACTAAAAAAAGACTTCGGTGTTCATTTGTACATCCAATTATTGAGCAATTATTATGCTTCACTCGCTCAAAAGCCATGATATCTCCCGTGGACAAACTAAAATCGCGCGCACGCGTTCCTACTTCCTAGCTCATTTTCTCATGCGGGAAATATTCTCTGGGCGGGCAAAGCAGAGAAAGGGGAGGTAACATTTCCTCCGTATGACGTCATACGGAGGAGATTCAAGATCAGCCCGATTGAGCTTCCACTTTCTCAAAGGCAGAGAAAGATAGCAAAAGCTCGATTTACACCGATTGAAATTTCTAGAAATTTGGGGACCATATACAGACTAGGGGAACTCATATTAATGTTAAAAAAACTCAAAAAGTGAAAATTTCATGTCATGGGACCTTTAACATTAGGAAGATCAGGCCCTTCCAATAGGAGCATGCTACCCCACTCCTTGTTCAAGCTCTTGTTCTATCCAGACTGGACTATTGTAGCTCTTCCAGCATGCACTGTCAAATCTTCTGCAACTGAACCAGAATGCAGTAGCAAGAGTGGTCTTTAACGAGCCAAAGAGAGCACACGTCACTCCTCTCCTTATAAACTTGCACTGGTTGTAAATTGCTGCTCGCTTCAAATTCAAGGCACTAGTTTACCTACAGCCACTGGCTGGCTCTGCATAGGACCATATGACCGTGATGAATCAATGTCTTCTGAAGAGAAACTATAGGTGTGTGTAGGAAACATACTACTATTTAAAGGAACATGCCGACTTTTTGGGACTTTAGCTTATTCACCGTATCCCCCAGAGTTAGATAAGTCCATAAATACCCTTTTTATCTCCGTAAATGCCGTAACTCTGTCTGACGCACCCACCGCTAGCCTAGCTTAGCTTAGCACAAAGACTGGAGGTAAACTTCTCCAGCTATCATACTGATCCAAATAAGTGACAAAATAACGCCAACATTTTCCTATATACATGTTGTGATTTGTGTAGTCACAGCGTGTACAAATAACAAGGTCACATGAGACACAGCCATCTTCTGGCGATGTATTTAACGTATACATAGATTAGTTCAAAACTAGATTAAAGACGCATCTCTTTAACCAGGCATTCATATAAATGTTTTAATCTTACAGTTAAATCCGGCCTCTAGTTCATAACCGCCAGAGGAGAACTGGCCCCCGACTGAGCCTGGGTTCTCCCAAGGTTTTTTTTTCTCCATTAGGTCACCTGATGGAGTTTTAGGTCACCATTAGGTCACCTGATGGAGTTTTTTCGTTTCCTTGCCACTGTTGCCTTTGGCTTGCTCAGTTGGGGATATTCAATTTAATGAATCAATCAATATTACTATTGATTAGCATTACCAAACATGGACGTTTTATTATTATTTTAATTTAATACTGTGAAGCTGCTTTGATACAATCTGTATTGTGAAAAGCGCTATACAAATATTCTTGACTTGACTTGACTTGACATACTGGGAACTATATTCTCAGAAGGTGAAGCACTGCTACTTCAGTGGAGTGATTTGCTCGCAGCACCTGAGAAGCCCCGTGGTGAGGAGCAGAGAGTTGACTAAACACTCCGCCCAATAATACATATAATACTTTGCGCAAAATAAAGCGAAGATGACGAACGTATGACAAGGAAGCACACAAAATGTGGTACAAAAGAGTATATACAAACAAGAGTCCATTGTTAGTCACCAGCAACACACACTCACAACCATGTTACTCAGATATGGAGCAGAAACAACACAACATCAGCGTCCGTTTTAGATCTCTTCAGTCCTGGAAAGCTTTTCTAATATTAACACGAGTCCTAAAGCTCTTGCCTGATCATATCCCCTTCTTTTTCCAGTGATATTCCTCTGAGCCTTTCTCTTTTGTAATGTCTCTCTCTCGGCCATCTCTCATTTCTTCAAATCTCCCCCTTGCTCAGCTCACTCTCCTTACCCCTCATAAGTGGACACTGATACTGCTGATTGGCTACAAGTACTCGGCTTGATGCACTTTCAACAGCATTTTTCAAAAATTGCTTACTACACCTTTAAATTTTTTTTTTGTCATACGCACATGCACGTAAGGGTTTACAAGTTTAAACAACAAAGCTTTAACGTAACGTAAGCACATTGTGCAGTGCGACGTAAGCGTATTTTCTGCCTATGTAGAGCTTCCCAAATATGTAACTTATGAGGCTCCATTTCAGTTAGTATGCTGCCTTGGATAAAAAGTAGACAGTAGATAGCGATGCAGTGCTCTAGATTTTTAAACAGAGCCAATTTGAGCAGCACATGTTGAGGCCAACCCTATGAAAAGAGAGTATATACAGGACACTGAAGCTTCTACATACTCTCTAGTGGTTGCCATTCAGCAGAGATTGGAAAGGCCACATAAAAGATCCTAGCGCAGTTGAAACCAGAGTGTTTGGCAGCAGTATGACATCTCAGTACTATCCCACCAGTATTTAGAGTTGGGGTACTCGAACTCGGACTCGGACTCGAGTCCGGTCTCGAGTCCAATTTTGAATGGACTCGGACTTGTCACGCACTCGAATGAATTTGTACTCGGACTTGACACGGACTCGGGACATTTTAGACTCGGCAAAATGTCCGAGTCCAGTCGAGTCCGGGTACTGGATGACACAAAACGAAATTTTGTGAATTTTTTTTATTCAAAAACGAAACGAAACAACGTTGTTTCAGCGTTGAGCATTGTAGCCAATCACAGTTAAGTGCATAAACACAGTGGCAAATCAGAGGCGTTTTAGAGTCTGCATGCGAATAATTCGCTCAAAATGTATGTTTAGAATCAGCACGAGCTTTATCCTTTCGCAAATCCCCTCATAAACAACAAAGTCTCTCTAGACGCAATATAAATAAGATATTCACTGTGCAGTGCGGACAACTTCAGTCAGTGTTTATGACGAGAGTTTTAGGGAGAGTGCCGAACAAGGTAAGTGATGGCTTAAAGGGAGCGCTGTTGACAATCTAAATAGTTTTGTTTTTCATACTTCTAGAGGACCAGTGGTTACGTTCACACTGTAAATTATAAAGAGTGATAACTGCATTTAAATGTGGGATTGAATCCACTTAATTTTTGTCCTTTGAGTCATGAAATTGCGATGATTTGACACATAGCAACATACGAACGTGTTAACCATAGCAACATTTTGGCGTCTGATAATGTTATCATTTTTGTTGCATTTATACTTTAGTCATAAGTTTACATACTCCTTGCAGAATCTCCAAAATGTTATTTTTATAAGTTTTTTAATAAGACGGATCATACACATTGTTTCTATTTAGTACTGCCCTGAAAAAGCTTTTTCACATAACAGATGTTTAATAGCCTAAATAAAATACAAACACAAAATAAAGACAAATTACATAGGCTCGATTTTAATATTGTGTCATTACCTGAATGATCAACAACTTTTTTTTCTTTCTTTTTTTTTTTTATTGGTTGAGGAAAAATCATCCAGCTCCTGCACATTCTTTGCTTTTCCAGCATCTTCTGCATATTTGACTCCTTACTAGCAGTGACTATGATTGTAAGATCCATACTTTCACACTGGTGACAACTAAGGGACTCATACACAACTTTTACAAACCCTGCAAACATTAGTGATGCACAAGAAGGAAGCATCCGTTAAGAGCCAAGAGGTGTAAACTTTTGAACTGGATCATTGGTGTAAATTGGTCTTATTTGTTTAAAAATGCATTCATTAATTTAGTCCAACCCTTCAGAGGCTAAATAAGATATTAGCATACAACACAATAAGAAAAATTTAAACATCATCATCTTGCTCAAAAGTTTACCCCTGGCTCTTAATGCATCGTGTTGCATTATTAAGCATTACCTTGCAGATTCTAAAAGATGTACAAACGGTAAACGTATGACTGTAACTATACATTGCAATCATTTTGTAAGGTTTCAAATATTAATTTAAGAGCTCAGTGTTGAGACCTTTCGCCGGGATTTGATTGACAGGTGATCTGACCAATTATAATGCAGATACACGCCATTTTTGTTCGACAAAAAAACCAAATCAGTTAGTAGATTAAAGGCAGTGGACTTGAACTTGAAAAATAGTGTGTATTGATTTCTTTTTTAGAAATTTGTGCTATAACTAGAAGAGATTATCAGTTCACGTGCTGCTTGAACTGAGGCCTACACATTAAAGCACCACAAAAAAGTATTTATCGTTTGAATTTCATAAAAATTAAAAAAATTGAAAGCTGAGACTTTATTTCAAACCAAAAGTACCCTGCTCTGTCTTGTCTGTTGGCACATTGTTAGTGTCCTCTTTGCTCCGACCGAGAACATGTGGAGTGAGAGAGGAATGGCTTGTCGGACGTAGCAACAGTAACCAAGAGGGGCGGGTCTTTGTGAAAGGTCAATTTCAAATAATTTAAATCTTTGTGGACTCGGCCGGACTCGACTCGGACTCGGATGTTAAGGACTCGGACTCAAGTCCGACTCGACCCTCTTTGGACTCGAACTTGGACTTGTACTCGGTTGTTAAGGACTTGGACTCGACTCGGACTCGACAAAGGTGGACTCGGACCCAACACTACCAGTATTTTTACTAATTACAACCATGTTGTGTTTGAAAACGCACTTGACTTCTCTTCACTGCATGTCACAATACCAGATGAGACCAACACACACAATATGAAAAAATATGACATTTAATGACCCTACACAAAAGCTTGAGGGAGGGCCACTTTTCAAAGTTCATAGGAAAGATTAAGATATTTTTTATTTAATGCTAGAAGCTGTTTGCGGCTTTAATGTTCTGCACTGATCCATCGATTTTGCTTACAAGAGTTTTAAATATCTTGTTATTTCGTGCGAGCCGTCAGGAAAGCCACAGAGAACAGACACATGACTTGATGTTACCAAATGCAGCCCTCATAAAACCAACAGTACAATACTCCAGAAGGGACAGGCGTAATTACTTAAATCTGCCACTGAAGTATGTTTACATGCCTTTCTGGTCAGTTTAGAGCATAAAAATATCAGCGCTGTGTTTCAAAAAATGATGCAGATCCCAAACAATGACTATTATTGATGTTGACAAGCAAAGAGTCACTAGAAAGATTGTTGAAATGTCCTGATAGCCCAGTCACACCAAGGATGATAATTATTGCGAAAACAATCAAGATATAGTTCTAAAAAAATATGTTATTTTTTTTAACGAAAGCTTGTTACTTTTGAATGTTCTCTGAACATTTTGAAATGTTTCCATAATGTTTGCAAAATTATAAAACGTTCACATAACCAAGAAAAAAAATTGTGAAAACATTAAAAAAACGTTCAGAGAACATTCGAAAACAAAGTTTTTATAACTTAATGAGAACATTAGAAAAACATTTTTAGAACATATTTTTGTTTGCTGGAATTGTCATTCTGGTTAAGGCCTCATCACATTAGCATTCCATGCTAGCATCCAAAACAGAAAATTTGCCAAGTTCTATCAAGATGTTGGTGTATTAAATAAAAATGTTGCCCAGAATCACATTTGCAGGACCATGAGGAACAGAAGAAAAAACTTCTTTGTGAAAAGGAATAAAGCTCAGTGCAAAAATACCAATGCCAGGAGCCTCAGTTTACAGGGTTTGTTTACTTCCTTTTTCTATTTCTTTTCCATTCTTAAATGACAGACTTCAACTTGCCTAGACCGCAAGCAGGAAATACATTTGTGTCCAAAAAATGCACATGCGATAACAGTCATGATGCATTGTGGGATCTTACATAAAACTTTTAATGACTCCTATAGGCAAGGCGCCGCCCGCTGTTCAGAGGGAGGAACAGAGAGATGAGGTAAGGACAGGAGACGTGTTTAAGATCCTCTCGGTGTAAACCTGCCAGACTTTGTGCTTCCTGATAATAAATTCTAGTAAATGTTTAAAAGCTGGTATTTAAAATGTCACATTTTGAAATCCTTGTATTCTCCCTTGTGTGTCTGTGTTTTAACTTTCAAACACTGAACCCAAGGTGATCGGCTGAAGGTGTAGCCTACTGTTTTTCTTTTCTACGACGTTTTATACTGTGAAATTTGATATCGCAATTATGCATTATGTGTTTTATAGGTTGCTGTGAAGAGGTTACACTGGCAGGACCTCAGATGTGAAGAGACTTGGCTAGAAGAGAAGTTGCCGTCCTTAACTCAACCACACCTAGGATAATCTTAAATATCCAGAACATTCCCAGACAAATATAGTTAATGAATATAGCAGAGGTATGCGGTCAGACCTTTCTAACCCTTCAGAGAAAAAAAGTTACCTTTATTTCACCATTTCAATAAAAGGCATGCATTTAATGGGTAAATAAAATATAAAAATGGCATACAGCTTAAAATTACACTCAAGATTGTCTATTGTGCAAGATCTGTGATGATTGGCAATAACGACTGTAAATTATGAGTGACAGCTCTGCATGCACCTTCAAAATATTATTATTCTGAATCGACCAGCGAAATGACAGAAAATACCACCATTCATATCTCTTATTTGCACTGTGTGGGTTAATCTTTGAGGTTCTGCACCTTAAAATTCATAATCTCAAAGAAGAGGTTATGCACTTAACATAAAAATACTGTTGCACTACTAGACCTGATGAATGCATGCCTATGTTTTATTCACACTGCTTCCTGGCCCAGATGGGGAAGACACTGCAGAGATTTGCTCACATTTTCCATGGTATAGTGAGTCATCTCCACATCTGTCTGTCTTCATTCAGAAATTAATAATGGCCCTATATGACTGTGAGCGATCTAAATGTTCCAAGGCAGAGAGGAGAGAGAGAGACAAGAAACCTGTAGTAAGAAGAAATTAAATCTAAGAAGAAATTATAATGCTATCTGGGAATAACAATTGTCACAAATGTTTGCTGGAACATCAGAACTCTATTGCATGTCTACAAATCTACAAAGAGACTTTGTAGGGGTCATATAAATTAATAAAAAAATGACTTGATTTGTGAAGGTGGAAGAGTATGATGTACCATAAAAACATGGTGTAACTGTCAGAACTCATACACTGTATGTCATAAGTACATTTGCTGTCCAAAAGCATCTTTCTCCATTGAGGGTCATTGCATTCTGACAAAAGAAGATTTTTTGCAAGCAACATTGCAAAGTAGATCTTTTGCCAGTGATTTTTTTGGATATTTTGGCTACCGGTACTTATATTATTTCTCTGCCTGCTCAATTTCACAAAATGACAAAATGACCAAAATACCCATTCCTAATATGCACCAGCAGTCACAATTAATGAAATTCAAGATGCAAAACCAGTGGAACCAAAACACAATTGCATGTGGCGTCTGAACCAGTCGCAGATCTGAACTCTTTTAGGCTGCTATATACAGTATATGGAAGCAGCCAGTGACCGCATGAGATACATGGATGTCTGCATTGCATATGATTATGTGGATTATTTTAACTTTCACTGCTCTTTTATGTTAGTGCATATGCAAGATCACTCCAGAAATGTTGAGCCAAGAGCCGTCATAGACGGTTATACCCGAACACACTGCAGACACAAAGAGTCGCAGCCAGCAGCTGTCACACGTGACGCTTATGTCCGAGTTTGTGAAGTCTGTTGTTCAGATTAGCGTAGCAAATGCGATCAACATCTTTAATATGATGCAATATGCTTGTTTTCTACAAACAATTGGATTTGACTTTGAGTTGACTGCTCGTGGTAAGTCAAGCCAAATTGTTTGCGGATTTGGGCCGAACTCTTTCCACCCCTCCTGCCTTTGGTGGTCTGTGTTATGATGAAGAAATTAAACGGTAGTTCTAGTCCTATTACTGGAAACCTGATCAACAGCAGACGCTCACGTTTCTTCTCTACTGACTCCCCTGTTCTCGCTCTCTCTGGGACGTCGTACGTTTGTGCACTGCCTTTGGAGGAGGAATGTAAACATGCACACGTCTGAAGACTTCCTGTTCAAGCGGCAATCTTGAACGATTCCTTTAAATAAAGCAATCAAGAGACACTATCAACATCGTAGTGTTACAATATCAACACGCCATAGAGGTGACACTGTTATTACGTCAGACCATATGTGAAGTTGACCCGCTGAAGTTTGGGTATTGTCCTCTGACGAGACCCTACATGGGTGTTTATAATAAACGGCCATCCTTCAGTGAGAAAAATGGAAAATGATTCAGTGTTTTCACATTAGCCGGCTTTCCTGTTTATGTTG
This sequence comes from Phoxinus phoxinus, assembly GCF_949152265.1. NCBI lineage: Eukaryota > Metazoa > Chordata > Actinopteri > Cypriniformes > Leuciscidae > Phoxinus > Phoxinus phoxinus. The sequence goes on from NC_136889.1 coordinate 31,121,063, forward strand.
GGGCACTCTGTGACGGTGAGCAGGGTAAGGCCAGGCTTTGATCAGGGCTTTTGCAGGGATTGGGGTGATAGAAGGGGGCATTGAAGGGGCTCTGGCCCCTGAGGGCCCCACAGTGCAGCTCAAAAGCCCTCAGAATTTGGGTCATGTCTTGGCCCACATCCTACTGAGGCTCATTTCCTGCAGTTTGATCATGTCGAAAGAGAAGGTCTCGTGTCGAGGAAATATGCTTTGGATCTGGACTATCAAAGCAACGTTTGGTACACAACAGAGTCAACCCGTATTAATCCAACATTTTGCCTAATACAAGCCTAATACAATCTGAGTTTGGTAGGTCTGAGTGGATTTACTCAGATTTATTTCAAGACACTGAATCAGTTTATTGTTTAAAGGAACAGTTCAGTCAAAGTGAAAATGTCACCCTTATGAGCAAATGATGACAGATTTTTCTTTTTCAGACAAACGGTTCCTTTAGAATAATAAAATGACCTTCACATTTTGGGAAATAAGTAGGATAGATTCACATTATTTTGCAAACAATCAATATAATTATACATTTGTTCTGCCAATATTTTAAGAAATTATTACATATATTAGCCAATTTGTATTGTTTTTACCCTGTGTTTATAATTTTGTCTTTGGTGTAATACTGAATTCTATTGTGTGTTAATATTAAATGTTAATTTTGCTTGTAGCTCTTTAGGTTTGAGAAAAGTGCTTGAATAAAAATGTATTAGTAGGCTAGTGGTAATATAAGAGGTCGCGTTAGACTTCCGCATTGTCCGTCATTTTGATGACGTAGTAATAATTATGTCATCTAATATTGCCCGTCATTTTAATTTTCATATTTTATGATAATACGCCATTTACAGTAATAGGCTTTTTTTTTTTTTTACATTTTATTTTTTTTATACACAAACTTACAAGACAAGCATAGGCTAGATTAGGCCTATGCATTTTATTTATGAAGAGAAAGTTGAACAAATGCTGTGGGTCCCTTTTCAAGTTTCATCACGAATGTTTGTCCAATAAATCGCAATCAGCTTTGTGCTTGGTTGCTTTTAATATTAAATAAAGTCCCAGCTTTCAAATTCTGTCCATTGTATCCCAAAATTCAAACAATAAAGCGTTTTGGCGCTCTTTAATGTGGCACGAGAGATCACTGGATTAGCGCCTCAGTTCAATTGAAGCGGAGAGTGAACGCGTTCATTCTTCCTCTTTACTGCGTTACAGAACGAAATAAACATGAATGAACAGCAGAAAATCTGTTGAAAGATCCAGTCCAATTTACTGAAATCCGTATCATGTCTCTCATGTAATTGCTCAATCAGTGTTTCAACCGCAGAATGGCTAAACAGCTTAAACAATGTCACGAAAAAAAAAAGTCAAAAATGACGGATGCCTTTCAGATATTTCCATAACTGCAAAAAAATCCGTCAACGACAGAAAATCTTCGGTTAACAACTGTTTTTACAGTTTTGTGGGGAAAAAAATACAAATCAAATTCAAATAAACAGACAGACAGACAGACAGACAGACAGACAGACAGATAGATAGATAGATAGATAGATAGATAGATAGATAGATAGATAGATAGATAGATAGATAGATAGATAGATAGATAGATAGATAGATAGATAGATAGATAGATAGATAGATAGAATCGAGACATCAACATTTATTCCAAAATAATAACTAAAGGCAGTAACAATTTAAACAATAGCCTATATTTTATTTGTGAACTTATGTTCAGCAGTTCTTTTTAATAATCAAATATTTTCGGATCATCAGTCATCAGACACGGTAAACACTGTCACAGACACGAAGATGTAACTTTAGTTCCCTTTCGTCCAGGGAACTCCGACGTACGTCGGGTTCCCCTGACGAATTGGGATCACGCTAGGGAGCCTATTACCTTCGAGAAACTAACAAAAAGCCAATGAACATTGGCATGCAACATTTGCATTCCGCGGACCCGCCCGTCAGCGCGGGTATAAAAGCCGGAAGTAAACATTGCATCATCGCCTTTCGCTTCGGAGCCTCAGTTATACTGTGCCTGCCTAAGCCTTTTGGAGAAACAACAGCTTACCTGGAGAGCAGAATCGCCGGTGTGACAGCGCGGTGTAGCGATCTTCGCCTTCAAAGCAGCAAAGGGTTGCAGTTTCCCCCGTCTGTCTGCTGCGGTGGTCCCTCGGCGCTTCGGCGCGTTCTCTCTCTCTCTCTCTCTCTTGTTTTTCTCTCTCTCTTTTCTTTCTAAAAGAGCTGGCGGGTGTTTCGCGTCCTTTTCAGGATGTCGACTCACCCGTGCGTTTCTGGATGCGGTAGACTTCTCCCTCCGGATGACGGCCATCAACACTGTCTCGCATGTTTGGGCTTAAAGCATGCTGAGGCAGCGTTGTTGGATGAGTCATGCTCTCTCTGTGGGAGCATGGCCATCGCGACGCTCCGCTCGAGACTGAGATCCCTGAAATATGGGGGAGTCCCTTCGGATAATGCCCGGTCTAGTTCGTCTGTCGGCTCAGTTCGACAGGCGGCTACTTCGGTCATTCCCGTTGGTGAGCGTATGAGGGTTACAGTGCGGAATGTCTCGTGTGGTGAAATATCTTCGCAAGCTTCCCACTCCTCTAGTAGCTCGCTGCCAGCGGCGCTTCCGGCGGAACTTCCGGGGCCGTCCCGCACGGTTCCGGTTGTTTCCTTTGGAGCGCCCCCGGAGGACCAGATGTCTATCGCGGCATCGGAAGGGGAGCAATCATCTTCGGGTGACGAGTCAGCGGGTCTACCCCCTTCGGGTGTGGTGGCTGCAGCTGACGCTGATCCTGAGGTGGTTGCTATGCTCGAAAGGGCGGCCGCGAATGTGGGACTCGAGTGGAACCCTCCGCCCGGGCCCTCACATTCGCGGCTTGATGATTGGCCTGCTGCGGTACGTGCGGATGCCCCGCGTACCGCTCCAGTGCCCTTCTTCCCTGAAGTGCATTAGGAGTTGAGGAAGTCCTGGTCGGCGCCTCTGGCGTACCGACGGGGGCCTCCTCGCCCCTCCCTCTTCACCACCCTTGACAGCGGGGCGGCGCACGGGTACGAGGGAATCCCCACAGTGGAGCGGTCTATCGCGATGCAGCTGTGTCCGAAGACCGCTTCCACCTGGCGGGGTGCCCCTTCACTCCCCTCCCGCGCCTGTAGGTTCTCCTCGGGTCTAACCGGGGAGGCCTATAAGGCGTGTGGAGACGCCGCCTCCGCTCTGCATGCCATGGCTCTGCTTCAGGTCCACCAGGCCAAAGCACTCCATGACCTGCAGGGGGGTGGTCCCGACCCAGCCTTGCTGCAGGAGCTGCGTGCGGCGACCAACTTCGCTCTACGGGCGACGAAGGTTACCGCACGTTCGCTGGGTCGGGCGATGTCCACGCTTGTGGTCCAGGAGCGCCACCTGTGGCTTACCCTTGCGGATATGCGGGAAGTCGAGAGGAACAAACTTCTCGACTTCCCCGTGTCCCATGGGGGCCTCTTCGGCGAGGCGGTGGATAACTTAGCCCAAGAGTTTTCCGCCACCCAGAAGCAGTCGGAAGCTATGCGGCATGTCCTGCACAGGAGGAAAGCCGCTGCTGGCCCAACTCCTGTTGCTGCACAGCCTCCGGCCGCTCGTCGCCGAGGTCGTCCTCCGGCGGCCGCTCCCCCTCCAGGCTAGCAGTCTCAGCCTGGGGGACGGAGGTCGGGCCGTAAGAGGGCGGCCCAGCCCGCTCCGACGCCACCTGCACCTTCCAGGAAGAAGAGAGGTGGACGTCGTTCCTGATGCGGGCGACCTGGAAGTGGATGCTGCTGCTCTTCGGGAGGCGGTTCCGATCCGCCTCCTTCCCCCGGGGGAGGGCCGGGTGGAGAATCCTTGGTTTGTTTGTGTTCCGCCACTGACACAGTCAGTGGTACCCACTTCCTCATTAAAAGAGCAGTTTCCGCATCCGTTTCCAGGTCACCCACGGCCGAGACTGTCGGGCACGCAGTCTCCCCCGTGCGAGAGGGTCGCAGCGGCAGCACGTGTCGTCTCAGTGCGACACGGCCCCCGCTCCCCTCTCCCCAGCCTGTGGGTAGCGGCCTCGCGGAACCCTCCGCGTCGCCCCGGCCCACGGCTGGCCACGGAGGCGCAGAGACGGGGTTGCGAGGAGTCAGGGCCTCGTTCCTCGTCTCTCCCCCTCCCCTCGCCACGGGGCAGCCCGCAGCAGAGGGTACACGAAGAACCCTCTCTGCCGTCTGCCCCCCGGAGTGGACAGGTAGGTGTCAGTACCTGCGCCCAGACCCCGCTCGCGGTCGCCATGTCGTCGCTGGAGCCGGGTCCCTGTCCCCCGCCCTGCTGCCCCTCCGCGGGTACGCCGGTGGTTCGGGTGGGTCTACTCGCTCGGTTCTTGGAGGCCTGGCTAGCGCTTCCAGCTCCGTCCCGGTGGATCCTCCGCACCATTCGGCTCGGCTACGCAATTCAGTTTGCCCGCCGGCCTCCCAGGTACAGGGGCATTCTCTTCACCCGTGTGCGGTCAGAGGATGCCCCTGTCCTGCGGAAAGAGATCGATGTCCTGCTGGCGAAGGACGCGATCGAGCCGGTCCCTCTTGCCGAGATGAGGTCCGGGTTTTACAGCCCCTACTTCATTGTACCCAAGAAAAGCGGTGGGTTACGATGGGTTACCAATCCTGGACCTGCGTTCCTTGAATCGGGCCCTGCACAAACTCCCTTTCAAGATGCTCACGCAGAAGCGCATTTTCGAATGCATCCGTCCCCGGGATTGGTTTGCAGCAATCGACCTGAAGGACGCTTACTTTCACGTCTCGATACTTCCTCGACACAGACCGTTCCTGCGGTTTGCGTTCGAGGGTCGAGCGTATCAGTACAGAGTCCTGCCCTTCGGGCTGGCCCTGTCCCCCCGTGTCTTCACGAAAGTCGCGGAGGCGGCCATTGCTCCCATGAGAGAGCAAGGCGTTCGCATCCTCAATTACCTCGACGACTGGCTCATTATAGCTCACTCTCGGGAGGTTCTGTGCGAACACAGGGACATGGTGCTCCGGCATCTCAGTCAGTTGGGTCTTCAGGTCAACTGGGACAAGAGCAAACTCTGCCCCACGCAGAGGATCTCTTATCTCGGTATGGAGCTGGACTCGGTCGCCCAGACTGCGCGCCTCACAGAGGAGCGCGTCCAGTCAGTGCTCACCTGCCTCAGGTCTTTTCGAGGCAGGACAGCGGTTCCACTGAAACAATTTCAGAGGCTCCTGGGGCATATGGCGGCCGCAGCGGCAATTACACCGCTCGGCCTGTTACATATGAGACCGCTACAGCGCTGGCTTCACGATCGAGTCCCCAGGTGGGCGTGGCAGAGTGGCACGTTCCGGGTCCAAGTGACCCCGCACTGCCGCCAAACCTTCTCCCCGTGGTCGGACCCTGCGTTCCTTCGGGCTGGAGTGCCCCTGATCCAGGTTTCCAGGCATGCTGTGGTTTTCACAGATGCCTCGGCCACGGGGTGGGGGGCCACGTACAAAGGGCATGCAGTCTCGGGTCTGTGGACGGGGCCCCAGCTGCATTGGCACATCAACTGCCTGGAGTTGCAAGCAGTACGTCTAGCTCTGTGTCGCCTCGTAGGGGTTCTCAGACACAAGCACGTACTGGTCCGTACGGACAACACTGCGACCGTTGCGTACATCAACCGTCAAGGTGGTCTACGCTCCCGTCGTATGTCGCGACTCGCCTCCCACCTCCTCCTATGGAGTCAGAAGCATCTGAGGTCGCTTCATGCCGCTTACGTGCCGGGGGCTCTCAACCGTGTGGCCGACGAGCTTTCACGGTTCACCCCCCTGCCCGGAGAATGGCGACTCCATCCCCAGGCGGTCCAGCTGATTTGGAGTGTCTTCGGAGCGGCACAGGTCGACCTGTTCGCCTCTCCGGACACGACCCATTGCCAGTGGTTTTACTCCCTGTCCGAGGGGACCCTCGGCACGGACGCCCTGGCTCACAGCTGGCCCCGGGGCCTACGCAAATATGCGTTCCCCCCAGTGAGCCTTCTTGCGCAGACTCTGTGCAAGGTCAGGGAGGAAGAGCAGCAGGTCTTGCTAGTGGCGCCGTACTGGCCCACCAGGACTTGGTTCCCAGAACTCATGCTCCTCTCGACAGCCCCTCCTTGGCCGATTCCTCTGAGGAAGGATCTACTTTCTCAGAGACGGGGCACTCTACGGCACCCGCGTCCAGACCTCTGGAAACTCCATGTCTGGTCCCTGGACGGGACACGGAGGTTCTGAGTGGACTGCCACAGGCAGTGGTAGACACTATCGCTTCCGCTAGAGCCCCCTCTACGAGGCGCCTCTATGCGTTGAAGTGGAACCTGTTCGTCGCTTGGTGCTCCTCCCGTCAGGAGGACCCCCGAACTTGCCCGATCGGCGTTGTGCTTTCTTTCCAGATGGGTTGGAGCGTAGGCTGTCCCCTTCAACCCTCAAAGTGTATGTCGCTGCCATTGCGGCGCATCACGATGCAGTTGACGATAAGTCGGTGGGAAAGCACGACCTGGTCATCAGATTCCTGAAGGGTGCTAGGAGGTTAAACCCTCCTCGCCCTGTACACTCTGTACCCCCTTGGGACTTGACTCTGGTACTGAGAGCTCTCCAGAGTCCTCCCTTTGAGCCTTTGCTGGCAGTAGAGCTTGATATCCTGTCTATTAAGACAGCGCTCCTGTTAGCATTGGCTTCTTTTAAAAGGGTCGGGGATCTGCAAGCATTTTCGGTCGCCGATCTCCCCCCCCGGGGGTTGAGGCACGCTTCCCAGTGTTATCCAATGTCCTCTGTGTGGGTCTTGCGGAACAGCAGTGGATTCCTAGCAGCCCCCGAAATTTATTGAAACTGCTGTAGGGCGGCTTAGCTGGGCACTGGAAGGGGCCAGCACCATGGCGTTTTAATTAGGGATCCCAATTCGTCAGGGGAACCCGACGTACGTCGGAGTTCCCTGGACGAAAGGGAACGTCTCGGTTACGTATGTAACCCTCGTTCCCTGAGTACAGGGAACGGAGACGTACGTCCCTTTGCCATGTGGCTGCACCATCGCAGGGGTCCGTTACTTCGGCTCCTCAGCGAAAAGCGATGATGCAATGTTTACTTCCGGCTTTTATACCCGCGCTGACGGGCGGGTCCGCGGAATGCAAATGTTGCATGCCAATGTTCATTGGCTTTTTGTTAGTTTCTCGAAGGTAATAGGCTCCCTAGCGTGATCCCAATACGTCAGGGGAACCCGACGTACGTCTCCGTTCCCTGTACTCAGGGAACGAGGGTTACATACGTAACCGAGACGTTTCACCAAACTGATTGCTCACTAAAAAAACACATTCATCATGTTTTCAGGTAATTTCAAGTTTGATTTTAACTTGACATAAAGCAGTGATTTCTAAGTCTGCAAGTTGTTTACTTATTCTTTGAATTAGTCTTCCCATTAATGCAATCATGATGTTCATTCCTCCCCCACTAAACCCAGCGCACGCTCAGGGGGTCTGTTAAAACTCAATGGGCTCAGGGGAGGCGAGAGACCTTTACCTGCCGGTAGTGATGGGGACGAGACCGCCTATGCCGAGTCCGAGTCGAGACCGAGTCTTTGAAGGGTTGAGTCCGAGTCGAGACCGAGTCCGTTGGTTTTCAAATACAGTCGAGTCCGAGTCAAGAGCGAGTCTTTGAAGGGTCGAGTCCGAGTCGAGACCGAGTCTTTGAAGGGTCGAGTCCGAGTCGAGACCGAGTCTTTGAAGGGTCGAGTCCGAGTCGAGACCGAGTCTTTGAAGGGTCGAGTCCGAGTCGAGACCGAGTCTTTGAAGGGTCGAGTCCGAGTCGAGACCGAGTCTTTGAAGGGTCGAGTCCGAGTCAAGAGCGAGTCTTTGAAGGGTCGAGTCCGAGTCGAGACCGAGTCTTTGAAGGGTCGAGTCCGAGTCGAGACCGAGTCTTTGAAGGGTCGAGTCCGAGTCGAGACCGAGTCTTTGAAGGGTCGAGTCCGAGTCGAGACCGAGTCTTTGAAGGGTCGAGTCCGAGTCGAGACCGAGTCTTTGAAGGGCCGAGTCCGAGTCGAGACCGAGTCTTTGAAGGGTCGAGTCCGAGTCGAGATCGAGTCCGTTGGTTTTCAAATACAGTCGAGTCCGAGTCAAGACCGAGTCTTTGAAGGGTCGAGTCCGAGTCGAGACCGAGTCTTTGAAGGGTCGAGTCCGAGTCGAGACCGAGTCTTTGAAGGGTCGAGTCCGAGTCGAGACCGAGTCTTTGAAGGGTCGAGTCCGAGTCGAGACCGAGTCTTTGAAGGGTCGAGTCCGAGTCGAGACCGAGTCTTTGAAGGGTCGAGTCCGAGTCAAGACCGAGTCTTTGAAGGGTCGAGTCCGAGTCGAGACCGAGTCTTTGAAGGGTCGAGTCCGAGTCGAGACCGAGACTTTGAAGGGTCGAGTCCGAGTCGAGACCGAGTCTTTGAAGGGTCGAGTCCGAGTCGAGACCGAGTCCGTTGGTTTTCAAATACAGTCGAGTCCGAGTCAAGACCGAGTCTTTGAAGGGTCGAGTCCGAGTCGAGACCGAGTCTTTGAAGGGTCGAGTCCAAGTCAAGACCGAGTCTTTGAAGGGTCGAGTCCGAGTCGAGACCGAGTCTTTGAAGGGTCGAGTCCGAGTCGAGACCGAGTCCGTTGTTTTTCAAATACAGTCGAGTCTGAGTCAAGACCGAGTCTTTGAGGAAGCAAGTCCGAGTCGAGATTTTGTGATTTTTTATGATTTAATATCACCCCAGTTAATAATCAACAGTTAGGCCTACAGACTAAGCTAGATTGGGAATTGTTTAGAGGAGCAGCCTTAATGTCTTAATATGGACTAAGCTTTTACTATCATTAAAAAAATCCCTACCACATGCATCATCTTCTGCCAATTTTTCTAAACTGCTTCAACAGTGCTGCTCTGTCATCAACATGTTAAGCCCACCCTGACTTATTTAATCATAGTTAGGACATGCAGAGCAAATAAAAAATTGCTCATCTTGCCTCCGCTCACACCAGGCAGCAACTGAAGAAGACACTGACCGGCAGCAGACTCTGACGGCAGTATGCATTGCACCATGGGATGTCATTTTCAAATAATGCCCGTCAACATTGGATTTTATTATTATTGTTGTTATGTGTTTTGTTATGTGTTATTATTATTGTTGTGTGTTTTTTTTATATGAACATAAGAAAATGAGTCACATTTTTTTACAAATAAGCCATAGTGCTTTTTTAGGGAAGGACTTATGAAAGAATTTTCTAAATCTCAAAACACTCTGGAGATGCTTGTCATCACACTAACAGTGAAAGATAAACTGATCCAATGTTAAAGAATGACCAATCATTTCACACCTGCAGAATGACCCGCATGCCGATCACACTCTCTGTTCACACTCCTCTAAATATAAACCTTGATAATATCCATGCGCTTTTGCAATGCACCCAGTCTCCAAAGTCAACTCCAGTGGTGAGGAAATTCACAGTCCATAAACATTTCTAAGGGCTTATAAATATGTATTATTTCTGCCATGAAACTGTATTTATTGGAAAATATATATTTTGTCCTTATGTCAGTGGGAATTATTATTTCACTAATTCTTTCATTTCACAGTCTAAGTCAAGTCTGAAGTTTCTGAGAGACAAGAGACAAGTCCAGTCTCTATTTAAAATCATATTTACAAAATATATTATAGTCAAAACTGCATGACCTATCGGAAGAATTAAAGATCAATAGCATGGATATATGTAAAAATAATCATTTTAAGGAGGCTCCTTCAAATTTACAGTTAAACTAAAACTTACAATTGGCCCGTATTTGGTTAATCTGCTCCTGTTCAGATTTGAGGAACAAGTTTAGAGTTTATGTCAAGTTTAGGCTTAAAACAAGTGCTTTACATCAGTGTTATTCACTTATCACTTCCCTCTAATTTTAAGTATAACTTGTAGAATGCATTAGTTTTACGGTAGTTATGGTTAGGACTACATTTTTAAACAGGGCATTTGTTCCAGGACCAACAAACAGGACCGTGTCTAACTCGGCAAGATCAGGATGTGTGGACAAGACACGTGTCTTAAAGTGGGGATTGGGAAAATTATTCAGTTGCCACACAAAGTTTAGGTAAACTTATGATGGCAATCTTTCCACTGAGGTAAAAGTTACATGAGGCGACAGATGTTTTCTTTAGTAAATCATAGTATGTTTTTTATTTGAATGATCTGAATCACACACACAGCTTATTATTACATCAGTGGTGTCAGGCTATCATCCTGTTAGCGTTAGGCTACTACAAACTAATGTTTATTCAGCGTAGACTTTATATTGCAGTTTCTAATAAAGTTACCGGCCAACTGGCTTGGCACATGTTAATTCTGAACCCTGTATGCACTTTACTGTGATCCCTGGCAGGACTCTTCTTTTAAGGGTCACATCTTTCATTTATAAACATGCTTTCTGGCCCATTTTCTTCCATTCACCCACTTGTCAAAACTAAAGCCTTGCCGGGATTGTGCAATGTGCAAACCAGCTGTGAACGGTTAAATCTAGGCATGTTTGTGGTGAAAATGTACACTTTCAAGTTTAAAAGGAGAAATAAACGTTGGCACTGAAGTTTGAATAGCCTGGCAATGGGCTGAGTGGATTTTCGGATGGTTTGTGTGCATTTTCTGTGAGAGAACAGTATAAATGCAGTATCTTAGCAATAGTGAAGGAGAGCAACAGTATGCTAAGAAATCTCTATTTGAACATTAAATAGCAAATTTAGAGTCTAATGATGACAGAAAACAGCCAGCTCTCGCCCCCTAGTGGCAGCATCCCGTGCACTTCTCTGTTTCTCTCTTCACACTAGGTCTGGTTTATTTCATTTAAAGGAAGGCTGAAGCAGGAGGAAGGCGTCCACTTTGGTATGTTCCATTACATATGTCCAATAAATATTTATATGAATAACATATATATCAGAGTCAAGGAACCCCCAAAGCTCCCTGTGTGTCTTTTGCTTCCTGATAATGAAGATTATGTGGTTGTTCCGTTGTCCCAAATGTTGTTTTTAGTTAAGAAAAAGGAATGTCACCGACCTTACATTAGTATCCTATCCTCAGTATGTCTAGGGTGGTTGTCTAACAGCGCTTTGCCAACTCAGGAGTGAAGAAACCCTTTCTCCAGCTCTCATGTGTCAAACACATCTCTTTTAAAATATACAAACCAGATCTTAACAATAAGAAGGACTTTGCCCCTCATGAAAAAGACATGCAGTACTTTTAAAAATAGTACTTATTACAGAAATAATACACTTTAAAGTATATACTTAAGTGTGCGCTGAATGTAATGCTTTCAGACTCATGCATAATTGCATGCAAATTGCAATTAAATTACAATTTATTGCATACATTGTAATTTAATTGCTTAAGAGTGCTATTACGTATATATTTTTATGCAATTTACCAAAAGAACTAATAGATACTTCAATGTAATTTCTATTGAAACTTGAGTAACACTTTATTTCGATAGTCCACTTTAAACATTCTACTAACTACAACTAGCAGTCATTAGAGTCAGACTGTCTAATATCTGCTCACACTTTATTCTGATGCTCCACGACAGACATTCTGTCGATAAGTAACTTTGCAACTACATGTTAGCTATTCTAACCCTAACTCTACCAGGTTTGGGGAGTAACAGAATACATGTAACGGCGTTATGTAATCAGGTTAAGACAAATCTGGTAACTGTAATTTGTTACAGATATGTCAAGAAACAGAGTAATCAGATTAAACTTACATTTTAAAACTAAAAAAAAAAAGAGAAGAAAATTATAGTATCCGTGGGGACTGCAGATAATCCGCGGCTAGGGCTGGCCAAGTAATAAAAAAAGAACATTTCAATTAATATTTTGTGGGTCGCGGGTCGGTAGAGATAAATCATTAATGTGTTGATTTTCATAAAGACAAAGAACTCATTTCACAGTAAATGAGTGTGCGCCACTCCAACGAGTGTGGTAAACGAGTGTTTTGCCGCATTTCCATTACACTTCAAATTGCGCAAATTGAAATAGAAAATTGAAATTCGCCCAATGGAAACACGTCAATTTCGCAAAAATTCTGCAAAACTGCAATGGAACACGTTTTTTCCCCCGCATTTACAGGCGTAGGCTACGTAACAGTCTATCATTCTTTAAAGATGGCGCGGTTCTTCATTAAGCTCATAAAAGACAAAAGAATTACGGGAATACTGGATTCTAAAGAACAAAGAAATGGCATAATTTATCTTGACCATGAAGCAGAAATGAGGGAGAAATACCCAGAAACATTCACATAAAAAAAATTAAGCTTGAACAACAACAAAAATCTTAGTACTAATTTCCCCTCGCTTTTTCTTGTTGACTCAACTTTTGTAAATAACAGTTATACTAACTGAAAATAAGTTGTCTGTGATGCAAAAAACGTTTAGTTGAGTCAACTTGACATAATTTGTTTTCTGGAGAGGTGCAACTATTCTGTAACAAATCTTTTGTAGTTGAGCCACTGCAAAAAATGTTGTCTATTGGAAATCATTTAATGAGCGTTACCTTTGGTTGGGCAGTTTGACTCTTGGATTTTTGTGTGAGTTTGTGGTGTTTGTAACAGTGTTTAGCAAAACACATAATTTGTTGCTAAGAAAAAAGAAACCAAAATGATCAAGATTTCAGCCTCATAAACTAGAATAAATCCCCAATCTTGTTTCTGACCAAAATGTATTATTTATTATTAATATTTTACCAGCAAAACTTTCTTGCAGCAGATTAGAAATTCTGATTGTAAAATACATTATAAGGGAAAAATGTAGTTTGACACACACACACACAGAGACATCAAGAATCAGCATATGAATCTCAACAATGGTGACATGCTTCATGCTGCAATGCATATATTTTTGCCTAGCATGCATTGCAGCATGAAGCATGTCACCATTGTTGAGATTAATATGCTGAATCTTGATGTCTGTGTGTTTGTAAAAAAAAAAAAAAAAAAAAAAAATCTCACAATGTAGTTAAAAATTTAAATTCATAATGTCTGATCTGTTGCATTAAAGTTTTGTTGGTAAATATAACCTATTATTCACAAATAATCACTTTTCAGGATTAAGAACAGTAAACTATTCCCCTTTATGATGCTGTTCGCTAGCTCAGCTGATCATTTTTGTTCATGGCTTTGCAACAAATTATGTGTTTTGATACAAAGACCATAAATGTAATGAAGCAGGCTAAATCAAAGGAGAAAGCAGGATCTACGTGCAACAGCTTTAATAAATAAACTTCAAACTAGACAGACTTAAACTCAGGAAAAGAACTTCAGCACAGAACAAACAACATTACAAAGACAAGAACCCACAAACACTGACACAAGACACAGGGTTTAAATACAGAGGCAAACAAGCTAAACTAGATAACAAGGGGGCGTGGGTAATTAGAAACACATGGGGAGACTAATAAACAAGAAAAACTACAAAGGACTACAAAACATGGGACAGAACGGGAAATAACAAAAGTCCACACAAGACAAGGGGAACACAAGACAGGAATCATGACAATAAACTCATATAAAATGCCAAGAGTCAAACTGGCCAACTCAAGGAAACACTCATCACCAAAATGGTGACCAAAATTTTCAATAAAAAAATCTACATCTGAACCTGTTTATTCTTAATTTTTCCAATTGACTTTTTTTTTGTTGCATTGGCTCAACTACAAAAGATTTGTTACAGAATAGTTGCATCTCTCCAGAAAACAAATTATGTCAAGTTGACTCAACTAAATGTTTTTTTTGTATCACAGACAACTTATTTTCAGTTCGTATAACTGTTATTTACAAAAGTTGATTCAACAAGAAAAAGCGAGGGGAAATTAGTACTAAGTTTTTTTTTTTTTGTACGAGATTTTTACAATGTTGTTTTTTGCTGAACCAACACAACAAAATCAGTCATTTCAACTTTTTTCAAGTTGTGTTTTTTACAGTGCCGTTCCCAAGTATGGGTTTTTCCTTGCCATTAATGCTGGGATAACACATCTAATTAAAATAATGTCTAATAATAATAATAATAATTCATTACATTTATATAGCGCTTTTCTGGACACTCAAAGCGCTTTACATAGAAGGAGGAATCTCCTCGACCACCACCAATGTGCAGCATCCACCTGGATGATGCGACGGCAGCCATATTGCGCCAGAACGCCCACCACACACCAGCTTACTGGTGGAGAGGAGAAAGTGATGAAGCCAATTAGTGTATATATAGGAGGATGATTAGGAGGCCATGATGGACAGAGGCCAAGGGGCAAATTTGGCCAGGACACCGGGGTTACACCCCTACTCTTTCGAAAGACATCCTGGGAGTCTAGTGCGGTGGCTGAGATATACATAAACCTACCAACATCCGTTGCCATGATTTTTACTTGACTTATCGCGAGAGAAAAAAAAAAAGTTTTTGTTGCATAACATCGGTTAATGGAAATGCGGTCTTTTCACAAAAGTTTTTTTTTCGACATTTAGAAAATATCGCAAAAATTTTCCACAAATCTTTAATGGAAAAGCGGCTTCTTTTCCTTTCGTTTTCAACGACAATGTATGTCTTATCAGGGAAAACCAATCAAGGAAGACATATGCCTAGAGAACCTCCTAGTGGTCATTATATAAAACACAAAGGAACTATAAAACTAAATTATTGCTTAATAATTAATAGCTTTCTAAGAATATACCCAGAAATGATTCTGCTCGCATTGCAGGTTTTGCAAACTTGCACAATAGCACTTTTCCCTCAATCATAAAAGTTACACACTCACATTATTGATCAAACTTCTTGAGAGAAAAAGCGCAGGCCTTGACGCCCCCGTTCAACATTCAGCCAGCATTCTCCCTTTGTGGCTTTGAGACCTGAACTAATAGATGGTTTCAGCGCTGGCGGTGTTTGATGAAAGCAAACGTGAGCAGACAGGGAGTGGATTGTTCATTCATATGAGGAGCAGTTGTGTTAAAGTGTAGGCGCCTCGTGAAGCCCACACATAAACAGAATGGACTCAAGTGGAAAGCGCTCTAAAGGAGGGTCTCTAGTCAGGCGTCTTGTTTCTGTTCCCCTCTCCTCCCTCTACCTTCGCCATAATTCAAAATCCCTCCATCAACACGTCCTTAATGGCCTCGTACCCGTTTATCTGCCCTCCATCTCTGCGCCAGCTTATACGGCTCGCATGGAAAGCTCTGGGCGTGAGCATTTAAAAGGAATTACTGAAGAAAGTAAGCGAGATGTGCCATAGGTCACACAAATATTTTTTTTGTTTCTTCTGGGTGTTACACAAATACACTCATTTTTGTAGCGTGTGTCAGTGTGTCAATACGCATGTGTTCGTACAACTCTACGAATTGTTGTGTGTTTTTGTAGCGGTGTGTTGGAGGGGGGGTTTGGGTCGAGGAGGTTTATATGAAGTAATGAGGTTTAGCAGGGGGTCTGGGGCCTTAATGAAAGTTTAGATTACTGGGCGTTCAGGTGGGAGGGGGTGTAAAATGAATGCTGGGAAACTTTGGCCTCCACTGTGCCAACAGTCAAGAGTAAAAAAAAAAAAAAAAAAACTATATATTCACACTTTTCTCTCAGTGTCGAAAAGCTCTCCTGAATGTATTTCTAAAATGTATTTTAATATGTGAAAGCACTAACTATTTATTCTACGTAAAGGTCATTCGCACATACTTTATCTTACTAACATCTTTATCACGTGGCACATCGCTGGCAGTTGGTGCAACACATCTCTAGTGCTTATATTATGTTGCCGCTCAATGTTTTTTGTTCAAGTTTTGTGAATTTTTCTCATTTAGGGTCATGAACATGCCTGCAAAGTGCCGACACTTATGTTCGTACACACTGTAAAAAAATTGGTTTAACTTAAAAAAGCAAGTTACCTTGTTGCTTTAAAATTTTGAGTTTGTTGTAATTAAAAATTTTAGTTAATACAATGAAGAAGAATGGTTTAATAAACAGAAACTCAAAATAGTATGTTATCTTCACACAGTTATCGAAGTTGATTTGACAAAAGTTAAAAAGTTGTGATAACAAATCATGAAAATATTTTTTTACAGTGCAGAACGTAAATCACAATTATCATGTTTGTGTGTCAGTTTGACCCGCATTTTTTCTCCATGTGTTTTGTCATGTCAGTTTTGCAATTTACCTTTACAATTTTGCATTTGCATGCTTTTACCCAAATAAACTGAATTGAAGGCGTAAATGTTTATAAGTTCAAGCATGCTAATTGAGCTGGGAAACAAAAGAATATAAACTTGCAATTGCGATAAATTAAGTCCAACTCTGAGAGAGAAAAAAGACTGACTTTTTTAAAACACACAATTTTGTTGTTTATCTTAAATTGTCTGAGTAACCCCGCCTCCAGCAGAATCTCATTGGTTCAAAATAACACTATTGAAAATCAAATATGCTCTGATTGGTTGTGATGTACAATATGCCAATCTTTCCGGGGGTTTTTTACGATATCAATGTATTACGGTAATTTATGTTGCTCTGAAATGGGTGAATTTTATCAACACAAAACATCATTAGCCACGTAGATAAAAAAAATTTGACAATAGAAGAAAAAATAAAAAAGTAATTTTTTTGGTAAAAAAAAAGAAGAAGTACTTTTTAACTTGTTACTTTTTGTACAAAAGTATTTTTGTCAGGAAGCAAAACAATTATTTTTATCTACACATGGATAACATATTTACTAAACCATTTTAATACATAATATATTTCTGATTGATGACGCAAACAAATCATTGAATTAGAGTTTGCAATCTGAGGCGTTTTCTTGCAAACAAAAGTGGTTTAAGAAAGATGAAGAATCTCAAGCAGAAGTCTTGTTGATGTTGTTTAAAATCCTACTTTCAAAACCTAATGTTGAATAAAAAATGTATCTTCATATGCAGCCAGAACATCTGTATTTGTGAGTTAGGGTTTGTGGACATTTGGGTGTTCCCTACAGTACGCTCACATCTAGGGTTCCCATACAGGAGGTAATGATAGCATGTAAAATGATTTTACCCCCTCACCACAAATGTACACCAATTAGTGTAAAACACAGCAAAGAATCGCGTTTTAATGGGGTTATGAAAACA
This sequence comes from Phoxinus phoxinus, assembly GCF_949152265.1. Classification (NCBI taxonomy): domain Eukaryota; kingdom Metazoa; phylum Chordata; class Actinopteri; order Cypriniformes; family Leuciscidae; genus Phoxinus; species Phoxinus phoxinus. The sequence goes on from NC_136889.1 coordinate 31,138,186, forward strand.
TGGCTAATGAGCCCCCCATCATACACATTTGTCTCTCAGCACCAGCTCACAGATGGCTTCAGTTCCCCAGTGATCCTCTCTCACCATCACCATCCAGACCTCATGACTGAGAGCCATTATTCAGCTGTCCACATCATTACACCACGAAACCAGCACTGATATAACAGATTCACACACACACACACACACACACACACACACACACACACACACACACACACACACACACAAACACGTCTCGCTGTAATGTACCGTCTCGCTGTAATGTACCGTCTCACTGCAGCCGCTAGAGGGAGCGATTGCACAGGTAAAAATGGTGGGGGGAAGAAAGTCTTTTGCAGCCCGAGTGTGTATTCAGCATCAAGCAGCAAATGAACCCTAAGCAACAATCACTTTGTTCCTTTTCTGTTCAGCACTCAATAATGTTGAAATTAGTTTGAACAACTTAATTTTTTTGAGTAATCAAAACTTCAATGTAGTTTGTTGATTGAACATGATTTTATTCGAAGTTGTCATAACTCAAAAAGATTTTTTTTTTGTCAAAACATGTTTTTTTTTAATATTTCATACAAGTTTTGTCACGGCTTGTCAAATCTCATATTTACCACAGCATAGTAAGAAAACATAAATTTATTGTTTTTGAAAATGAAATCAAGTTATATTTGCAAACATTTCCCTCAGTTTCACAGAGGAGGCTTAAATCTAATCCCAGACGCATGTTTGAGCGGTTTTAAACTGAAAGCAACTTGCACTGATATATCTTAAAATATGTCAGTGCTGTCTCACGATGCACATCAGTAATGTTTTTTTTTTTCTAGGGCATGTTTATAAAAGCTACTCAAATGTCATAATTAAACTAAGGCCTAATCCTGGCTTAATCTAAGCCCTGTCTGTGAAACAAGGCCATAAAGTCTAAAACAATCTAAAGCTATTAATATTTTAAAGGCCCATTCACACAAATAATGATAACGATAACTTTAGTGTCCGCAACATTGCAAGATAACGTTCTGTTTTTTATGAGCGCATATCATCTGCCCCTTAAATGCTTGAGCTTAAGTCAGTGGATTCTGATTGGCTGTCAATGTTTTTATCATTCACAAGCTGATTCCGGCAATAATATTATTATTAACTTTTATTTATATCGTTTATCAGCTGTGATTATAAGCTATTTTACAAATGCAGTGAACCGAGACATTTAGGCTGTGCTTTCTTTATCAATTAGGTCATTTACTTTTTAATATTATTATACTTTTTGTTTTTGTTTTTTCTTAATGTGCACTATTTAATGTACATTATCATTTGATTTAAGTAATTATTTACAACTGCACATGTATTGCATCAAACACATTCACTGGCAGAGTTTTTGGTGAATGGATCATGAACTCATTACTCCAGTGTTACTGTAAAATTATGTTAAATATTCTATTCATCATCTCTGACAGGGAATGTGTGTTGAATTTTACTCTGATTCATTTGTATTCCCAGCAAAGGTGAAGGTGAGGTTTAAACTGGCTTAGGTTGGCCAAACAATGCATTGTTCACATCTGGATCGGGCCATTTGAACGCGGTGTAATTTGCCAAAAAGAGACTTGGAAGGAGAACAACGCCAGGCGGCATCAGTTAGCCGTAATGTATGGGATGACTCACTGCAAATGTTTAACACTTTATCCTTAAACTCCCATAGTCATCTGATGAATTATTAATGCCCAGCACACTGGCTGGAGTTTGGGTGATTCATCATCTTCAAAGAGGAAGAAAAAGAGCTACTGCACAGTAGAGACACAGCGTTGGCCAGCGTGTCCTTCTCTGCACTGGCCCAGAGACAGAGAGAGAAAACAAAGAGAGAGAAAGATTTCTCCAGTCTTTATGTATGTCCCTCCCTCTTCCTCCAGGAGTGAAAAATAAAGAGAGCTTTGTCTGATTTTCTCTTTTTCTGTCTGGAGTGAGAGGTCGGACTCTGCCGGGAAGTCCTCGGGAGACGGCGCATGCTCAGCCCGAGATCCACACGTCTCTTTCCCATAATCTCTCCGAGAAGATCCCATCATGCTGATTCAAGGGTCAACCTGGAGGACAATCCTGCCTCTGTCCTGGTCCAGAGCTCCAGCTCAGTCTATGACAATGAGTCCTCATATTTGCAGAGACTCGGCATGAAGCAGCAGTCACTCACAGAGAGCGTCTTTTTGGCCAACACAATAGTCTGAACCTTTGGCATTTCTGTTTTCTAATCGGTCCTGTGCTGAGTGGCCAGACGACATGATGTTTCTGGCGCCTTCTATATTCGCTTAATCAAATGATTTGAATCTCCGGCGTGGAAAACCCCCGCATTCTGCTCTAGAAACACTTATAGCTTATAGATCCCTCTTAAATATTTGGAATTGTTCATGTGAAACATTTCTTGGCATGTGGAAGTTTCAGCCACGCTGCAATAGTTTAACAATCCATGGTGTACATTTTCCTTGCCCTCTACCTTAATGGTCCAGTGTGCACTGAACACCAACACAATGTACTCAAAACCAACAGTGGGCAGCTGTGGGGCAGATGTTCTCCCAACACACACTTTATTTCGATAGTTTAACTATAAGTTAGGGTTAGGGTAAGCAGAATAAGCTTACATACTATAGTTGCAAAGTTACTTATAGTAAGTAGAACGTCTGTTGAGGAGCATCAAAATAAAGTGCTAGACATACAGTCTACTAATACTTGTTAATAATGAGAGTTAATGTATGTAGTTGTACAGTTACTTATAGTTAGCCTATTGATCTAAATTGTTACCCCAATTTTAACACGTAAAGATAGGGCAATGACTGGACGAACATTTATGTTCTTACGCCTTCCACAGACGATATACAGTATACATATAAATACATTTAGACCACTTAAAGGATTAGTTCACTTCAAAATTAAAATTTTGATAATTTTCTCACCCCCACATCATCCAAGATGTTCATGTCTTTCTTTCTTCAGTCGAAAATAAATGAAGGTTTTTGAGGAAAACATTCCAGGATTTTTCTCTATAGTGGACTTCAATGGGGTCCAACTGTTTGAAGGTCCAAATTGCAGTTTCAATGCAGCTTCAAAGTCTCTACATGATCCCAGCTGAGGAATAAGAGTCTTATCTAGCCAAACCATCTGTCATTTTCTAAAAAGAATAAACATTTATATACTTTTTAACCACAAATACTCGTCTTGCACTAGCTCTGTGATGCACCACACATTACGTCATCACGTTGAAAGGTCACGCGTTCCGGTTCTCATTTACTCCAACTTCAAATTTATCTGACATTGTTGTTTTACCTTTTATTTTATATATATATATATATTTGTAAGTGGCGTTTGACTTTTGCACGTTCGCTTTGAAAACACTAAGTCGGTACTTCCGCCTACGTCACGAGTGACCTTTCAACGTGATTAAGTAATGTGTGGCGCATCGCAGAGCTAGTC
>NC_136889.1:31146626-31244126 GCF_949152265.1 Phoxinus phoxinus
CTGCCAAATATCTACAGTAATACTTCTAGATAATTTAACATAAATTAAATACTGTACATGGCCATGATCCTGAGAAGTTTAGCTGGGTATTTCTACCAGTTTCTCTTGTAATGACATTATAATTATACTTCTTGCAAACAAAGCATTTTATCACAAAGCATATTATTACAGTTAAAGGATAATTTCGGTATTTAACACCTTGAGTCTATATTGTAGTTTGTTTTGGATGAACAAGAGTGGTGGACAACATTTTTTTGACAATGGTTCCTCTCTTGAGTTTTTGACTATAATAGAATTGGCCATGGACCCATTTAACATTGGAATCAATTGGCATGTCCGAAAATGTCATTAAAACAGCCAATAATGTTCGTTTACAAAACTGTTAAACTCACAGAGTTTAACAGTTGCAAACAAAGCATTTTATCACAAAGCACATTTTATCACAAAGCATAACGACGCGAAGCCGGTGGCGTGATAACTGATGAGCGGCGCCGGCGCCTGTGAGACGCATCAGTCTCGTATCTCTCACGGAGGAGCGGGAATTTTCTTAGCAATGTTAAAACGCACATCAACCGATCACTTGTTTAGCGTTCATGTAAACACTACATTCAGATTCACCAATCGGAATGAATTCAGTTAGATTGAAACAAAAGGTGTGCATGTAAACAATGAATGGCGACTGCAGAAAGCAAAAGCCGAATCCCGGACATTTTGGACGATCTCGACGGCCGGACATGTCCGGGAAAAAGAGGATGGTAACCCCTACTACTCAGCCTTCTCCACAGAATAAGAAACTGTTAGCTTAGCTTCCAATAAAAGATGGCTGACACTATATGTACATTCTGTGAGTGAGATCCCTCCCTCTATGGGCGGGTTGAAAACATAAGGAACAGCGCATTCTACTGGATAAATGATGAGCTAGTGTTTGTAGTCTTACCCGTATTCAAAGAAATTGGACTTCCTGCTTTTTATGACGCAAAATGACGATTTTTGCGTCATAAAAAGCAGAAAGTGGAACACTTAAATCCTTATTTCTCCCATCTCATGGGAAAATAAGGGAATAAACCATGACCATTCGAAAATGTGACTGGGTTTCTAAAGATACAAAGTCTAATGCAAATGGGTGAAGTGTTCCTTTAAGCGTCTGCGACTTACTTTCACTTTGATTTGCGATAGTTTGCACGTTGGCTTGATGAATCAATGCTCAGCTTCGGTGATGCGTGCTGCAGTAGCGTTGTCATATCTGACTATAACATGACATATAGCCTATAATACGTTCTCACACATACAAATTTTAGCATTTTTGTTTGGAGTAAAATTTACATGCGGTTTCAACAACCAGATGCACTTGTCCAGTTTTGTCTGAAATGCGGCCCCGACCTCCAGAAGTGGTTTGAGCGATCGGAATTGAAATATCAAAATTAATATCAATATTCATTATCGATATCGCAATATCACATTTTGTCAATATCGTGCATCCCTAGTAGAAGCGCAGATTTTTTTCCTAAAACTGGCTGATTTATGTTGTTCTGTCGGAGCATAGCTTCGGTTTCAGTGAATATGATCAAAAAAATCTTGCCGACGGCAGCTTTAACTAGAGGGAATAAAATTACAGATATCAAGAATTACAGTTTTTACCAGTTGAAATTGAATTATTGATATCAAGAATTCGTATTTCTGCGAGTGATGACATCATTGTTGATATAACTCGTTACATTTATATAGCGCTTTTTCTGAGACCTCAAAGTGCTTTACATAGAAGGGGGGGAATCTCCTCAACCACCACCAATGTGCAGCATCACCTGGATGATGCGACGACAGCCATATTGCGCCAGAACGCCCACCACACACCAGCTTACTGGTGGAGAGGAGAAGACAGTGATGAAGCCAATCAGTGACGATAAGATGATTAGGAGGCCATGATGGACAGAGGCCACTGGGCATATTATTGGCCAGGATGGCGGGGTTACACCCCTACTCTTTTTCAAAGGACATCCTGGGATTTTTAATGACCACAGAGAGTCAGGACCTCGGTTTAACGTCTCATCCGAAGGACGGTGCTCTTTGACAGTATAGTGTCCCCGTCACTATACTGGGGCGTTAGGACCCACACAGACCACAGGGTGAGCGCCCCTGCTGGCCTCACTAACACCTCTTCCAACAGCAACCTGGTTTTCCCAGGAGGTCTCCCATCCAGGTACTGACCAGGCTTAGCCCTGCTTAGCTTCAGTGGGCAACCGGTCTTGGGCTACAGGGTGATATGGCTGCTGTTTATCACCCTGATACAAATTAACAAGATATCAAGAATTAGCATTTTAACTAGTGGAAATGGAATTGTTTATATCAATCCTGGGAATGAATAAAAGTCAAATAGGCTATAGATGTGTGAAGTTGTAGTAAATGCTTAATGTTTAACAGAAGTGCACCTGTGCATGGAGAGGACGCTGGCGTTGTTTGTTCGCCGCTTCTCCATCCGAACTCCGAACTCTACACTGCTAAACTGCTTATCGTTTCAACTCAACTGAACAAAATATCAACTGTACTTCACATCTTTTATGCACATGGATTATACCCATCTATTCTGTACATGGATTAACGTCATACCCATCTGAACGTCAACTTACCTACCATCATCTTCATCCTACGACGGATTCTACCCCTGACCCGCACCATCAGCTGTCGCGTTGCTGCCACTCGGATTTCCCTGTGGTAACATCACTGCTAACGGCGGCTCATCACTGGGTAGCTCCATAAACTTTTTGCCTTCTCAACGGGAAAACGCTATCTGGCTCAGAAATCCATCGCCATTTTAGAACGCACGCTGCTTGTCTGAAGCTTCAACCGGGATTCCCTCATTACGTCATCATCATCTCCTCCAGCACTGCGACTGAGAGGTAGACCCCTGGATAGTTTGCTACTGTCTGGGTGCAGTTAGGCCTTATTGCCTGGGACTGCTGCCTTCAGTTAGCTTCTGCTAGCCGCTACCAAGTCAGTGGGCGGCTAGCAACCGAACAAGAGTTTCGGCTACTTGATAGTGGCTGACACTACCAACACAGTCTGTCTCAGTTTCCTCTGCTTATTATCCACGTTCAGTCCACTAGCCAAGCTTGTACATTGTGGCTTTCGTCGACTGTCCTGTCGTGTCGAAACCAATCAGCTACGTGTGACTGTATTTTCCATCCTTAGCAGCTACCTGCTAAATCATGTTGTTCACATACTCCATATTACAACTATACAAGCTGAACACCCCTATAACTCCGCTCTGCATTTCCATCATCAAAAAGCTCGGTCTTTTACGTCGCCCGCGTTACATCCACCGAAGCTCCCGCAGACCGTTTGTCTACTCCTGCTTCAACCACAACATTCCGTCCATCTGGTCCAACATGCGCCCTGCCGCTTCCTGCTTACGTCATCACAATAACAGCACGTGCGTTCCGCCTGTTTGCAAACACTGAGTAAATCGGAACAGCCTACTCAAAACCAACCACTCCTCAAATTTGCCCTCTTTAACATCCGTTCTCTTAGCAACAAAGGCTCCATCCTCAGTGAATTTATTTTGGACAATAATCTTGATTTCCTTTGCTTAACTGAAACATGGCAAAAACCACTTGAATATTTCTTTCTCAACCAAACTACACCAACTGGATTCACATACATTGACAAACCACGACTTGAGGGGCGTGGTGGAGGAATTGCAATAATTCACAAACAAGACATCAAAACGACCATTGTGCCAATTGCCACTTGTGCTTCATTTGAACATCTGTCATTCAAATTGGCTGGCAAAAAACCTCTGGTCATTGCAACCATCTACCGCCCCCCTAAACCAAACCCTGCATTCCTCTAAGAGCTATCCGAATTCCTATCCCAACTCTCTCCAATATCACCATCCATTCTTCTGTTAGGTGACTTTAACATCCACATTGACTCCACAGACTCCCAAACTACCACCGACCTGGATATCCTACAGATCTTCAATATCTGCCAACATATCGATTTTCCCACCCACAAAAAAGGACACACGCTTGACCTGGTCTGTTCATCTGGTATCACCATCAACAATATAACACACTCCGACCTGACCATTTCCGATCATCTGGCTATTACATTTGACATTGACACTCCAACTCCACCTATCAAGCATAAACGCACAATAATATTCAGGAACCTAAAATCCATCGACCCTACCTCCTTCTCCTCTATATTGACAACCACTCTTGAAAAATCCATTGACCCCAAAAACACTTCCCCAACTGCCCATGTCAGTGCATACAATGATGTACTCTCATCCTGTCTCAAGAAAACAGCGCCCCTTAAAACAAAATCTGTTTCCTTCACTCACTCCGCCCCTTGGTACACTAATCAACTCCGCCTCCTCAAAGCTAAATGCCGACAACTGGAACGTCTCTCTAATAAAACCGGTCTCACTGTCCACCTGGAAGCCTACAAACTTCACAGACAACAATACAAAGATGCCCTCAACTCTGCACGCTCTTCCCACACCTCATCTGTCATTCAAACCAGCTCCAACAGTCCAAAGACCCTTTTTGCCACAATCAACAAACTTCTGAATCCCATGGACACAAATTCCAAATCCTTCACCACATCTAAGTGTGATTTGTTCCTTTCGTTCTTCAAAACCAAAATCGACAACATCCATAATCAACTAACCCATAGTCCCCCCGCCTCCACCCCTGGACTTCCAGGCCCCCCCCCCCCCCCCCCCCCTCCATACCACTCTTTCTCTTTATTTATTTTAATCAGTGAAACAGATGTATCTGCCATAATTTCCAGCATGAAGTCCTCGACCTCTCCGCTTGACCCTATCCCCACATTCCTAACCAAGGCCTGTCTCCCCTCACTATCACCCATCATCACCAACATAATCAACTCCTCTCTGACCTCTGGTATTGTTCCATCACCTCTCAAGCTTGCTGCCATCACCCCCATATTGAAGAAATCAGGTCTCGATCCAGAACATCCTAACAGCTACCGTCCCATCTCAAACCTCACATTTCTGTCTAAAATACTGGAACGAGCAGTCGCCTCTCAACTCCAAACCCACCTCAAGTCCAATAACCTATATGAACCAGGTGCAGCCTTCGACACCATCAAACACTCCATCCTCCTTTCACGCCTTCAGCACCAAATTGGAATAACTGGCTCTGTCCTAACCTGGTTCACGTCATATCTTTCTGATAGACACCATTACATCTCCATAAACAGCTGCACGTCTTCCACCATCCCAGTCACTCATGGTGTCCCCCATGGTTCAGTCCTTGGTCACCTCCTCTTTATCCTGTACATACTCCCCCTTGGACAGATCCTCTGCCAACATGGCCTCCAATTCCACTCTATCTCTCCTCAAAGACCATCACAACCTTGACCCACTCAACCCTCACAACCTGCCTCACTCACATTAATTCATGGATGCAAGGAAACTTTCTCAAACTCAACTGCGATAAATCTGAGATTCTCATCATTGGTCCTAACTCCCTCACCCGACATGCCCAAACCTTCACCCTCAACATTGATGGCTCCGTTGTCACCACTTCCACTTGCATCCGCAACCTTGGAACCATCCTTGATCCCACCCTCTCCTTTGTACCGCATGTCAAACACGTAACCAAAATTGCCTTCTTTCACCTTCGCAACATTGCACGCCTCCGCCCATCACTGTCTACCTCTACAGCTGAAACACTCATCCATGCACTCATCACTTCAAGACTGGATTATTGCAACAGTATTCTTTATGGACTTCCGAACAAAATTATCAGTAAACTTCAATATGTCCACAACTCAGCTGCCCGTCTTCTCACCTCCTCCCGCCATCGTGACCACATCACCCCTGTTCTTTACAAACTACATTGGCTCCCAGTCAAACACAGGATCGACTTCAAAATACTTCTCCTCACATACAAAGCACTTAATAACCTTGCCCCTCCATACCTCTCTGACCTACTAACCCGCCGCACTCTTGCCCGCCGCCTCAGGTCCGTTGATGCTGACACACTAAAAACCATCCGGACTAAGCGCCGGACCTGGGGCGACAGAGCCTTCTCAGCTGCTGCACCAACACTTTGGAACGCCCTTCCAGACCACGTTAAAAAATCAAGCACCATAACATCTTTCAAACTCACCTCTTTGAACTTACCTTTCCCATTTAACAGACCTTTTCCAGTTCTCCATCCCCCCATCCCCCATTCTTTTGCTTTTGTGTCTACCTTATTTTTGCAAAGCGTCTTTGAGTGTCTTGAAAAGCGCTATAAAAAATTGAATGTATTATTAGAAGTGTATGATATAAAGCAATGTCTAAGGAATTTTTTTTTCTTTTCTTTTTCTCTCCCAATCAACTGCAAGGGTTATTGTGGAGGGTGAGGGATTTGAGTAAGTTATGTTTGTATTTAAGAGGACTATGTTTGTTCTTTTGGAAAATGTGCTGTAAAATACAATAAAAATATGTTTGCAAAAAGTCAAAACGGCTTGCCATGTAGGCTATACAGAACAAAAACATGATATCACCACGGTTGAACGGTTCCATGTCCAAAAAACCTCATACCGATTTCTAGGCTATATGTTTATGATTTAAATGCATGGATAAATGACATGGAGCATGTGAACTATTTGAGGGACAAGCAAAGAATATACAAATGCATAAACAAACAAATGACGTCTGCAGTAGGCTAGAGTAGCTACAGCAGTGTTACCTTGAGATGCTGAAATGTAATTATTGATAAATAATATCAAGAATTCATAGTATTTCTGTGAGTGATGACGTCATTGTTGATATCAATAATTCACATTTTTACTAGTGATGTAGTATTTCAAGAATTAGCATTTTAACACGAATAGGCTATCGCAAGAATATCCTGGGAATGAATAAAAGTCAAAACGGCTTGCCATATAGGCTACAGTACAAAAACATGATATCATTCCATGTCCAAACAACCTCATACCGATTTGTAGACATATGTTTATGATTTAAATGCATAGGCTACACATGGAGCCACATGTGAACTATTTGAGGGACAAGCAACAAAATAAATATACAAATACATAAACAAACAAATGACGTTTGAAGTAGAGTAGCTACAGCAGTGTGCACTTGAGCACTAGAGCTGTCGTATTGAGATGCTCCGTGGTGTCAGACTGTGGCGCACTCGGGCTCGGCCAGTCTGAGGGGAAGCTCGCCGTGCCAAAGCAGGCGGAGTCGGAAACGCGAAAGCCCAGCGCTCCTTAAACTCCCTCCTTCGCCCGCAGGAGGAGGAACCCATAGAACCGACCGTGGTGGAGCAGCTCAAGCTCAGGGAGACTCTGTGATCGACTGCCCCAGAGAAGCGCCTCGTTACCCTGACGGAGAACCAGCCGCCAGCCGGTCGTCCCTTTATTCAGCATTTAAGCGGATCAGAGGAGCCCGCGTGACATTACACGAGCTCGAGGCTTTCTTCTCACATAGAGGACGAATTCCCCCAGTCGCTCCAGGAATATCTCCCTGGATATTTACCCGAGAAATGGACGGTTTCGCCGGTAGTTTAGGTGAGTGTGTATTAATAGATGCTTCTTCTGCAGCAGACATGGCGAGTATAGACACAAGTGTGGAATGTGTGTGTTCACTGTATAGGCTACTCGTGCCAGCGCTATAGCCACACACACACTTCACTGACACTGCATTCATTCGCTACAGTGTGTCAAGACACTCGATGGACGTGTATCTTCTGCTGTTTATTTCCGTTGTTAAAACCCTGCTGTTACTTCACACACTGCAGCTCACGCTGTACACTAGACTTGCATTTCCATATGGATGGTAAATATCAGTGTTTACTTGCAGTGGAGCAACATGATGGTGTTATGCTTACTGATAATGCTCTGTTGGGTAGCCTAAATGAAATAAGTGTAAGAGAATGCGGCAAAGATGTTGTGTTAATGTACAGTATAAGTGTAACTTAAGGCAAGGCTAATCAAGTTGAAATCACAATGCAAATGCAAATAAATGTAAGGACGGAGAACAAGCCAGTATGCAAATATTACATTGACGGTTAGATTTTCAATGGCGATTTTAAACTATATTCTTAAAGTTCTTGAAAGGAAGTGTTTCTGTATAAGAACTACAGCTAGCACAAGGATGTGATTTGACATGCTCGATGGTGTTCACTGCTTGTCAGTCAGATGATATGGTCTAATAACAGTCAGTGGCAGCAGGAATTCATCATTTCTTGTGTTTGCTCAAGGAGGTGTGTGTAGTGTGCAGATCTGTTGCTGTAGTTTCTGGAGGTAAAGGGGTCTTTCAGATGCATGGCTACAGGGGACAGGTTTCATTGCATAATGGATTGAGTGTGCTCTAACAGAGAGAATGACATGATCACCCTTCATTCCTCGTGTGTGCTGGTGCAAACTATTTGTGTAATAAAATGTTGCAAGACCTTTTCTGTTGGATAGATATTTGTTTTAGTATTTTAAGACTTGCATAGTATTTAAACCACATTTAATAATGTTTTTAATATATAGCCTATATATATATATATATACTCACAAGTACTTTGCAACGTAACATGCAAGTAATAATACAATTACTTTTTTAAGTAGTAAAGTAACATTACTTTTCAATTTAAAGCAGTTAAAACAGAGTTGCTTTTTAGTAACGCAAGTTTCTTTGATTTCCCATTTATTGCAGAGGCGTTGTGTGTAAACATGATGGTTATTTTAGATCTAGACTGAATGTTAGCATGCATTTACTCATCTCACTTGCACACAAAAAAAGTTTCCGTATTCCTCAAAATTTATAAAATCACTGAAATGTAAACTCTGAATATTAATAATTAATTATGTTAAATAATACCAATGTACTTTATGTATTTAATCTCACTTTATTAACCAATGTCCTTGTTGCTGACCTTTGATCCAATTAAACTATTACGAATATGCGAAAATTACTTTTATATAAATATCATATTTGTGTTTACGTTTGTTTTGCTGAAGTAAGAGTTTTTTGTTATTAAAACACAAAGCAAGCCCAGCCCAGTTGAGAAAATGTAACAAAAAGTATCTTAGTTAATGAATTATTTACGTATTAAGTTACTTTTTTTAGGGAGTAGCGCAATATTGTAATGCATTAAAAGTAACTTTCCCCAACACAGTTAAAATGTATTTTAACAAAAAAATAACTTTATTTGTACAAAATAGTTCATAAACATAAATAAATACATAAATTATGTCAGAAATACAACCCGCAGAAACCACAACAACAAAGACAGACATTTAAAATACCCTAAATATCCCAGTTATTATTTAAAACAATCAGTTTAAATGGTTTTCTGATCTTGCCGCATCTCACTTTAATGCATCCGAATGAGTCTGTGTGGGAGTTTGCTCTGAGAGAGAAGCTGCGAACGTCCAGTCATATAACAACAGCGGATCAATGAAATGCTGTGCTGATTATATAACTTGATTCTGTTGCTTGGTTACACTCGGAGGAGCTGAGCGCTCGATCTGTCCTGCGCTGAGTTACCGTGGTGATGTCGCAGTGTCTGGCAGGGATGCCATGTGAAGTACAAGACCAGTGAGCGACAGAGACTGTGACAGTGACTGAATTTTCTACAGCTGTATATGATGGAAAACTTTATTTTGTACCAGTTATGAAATTGTTTATGGAAATTAAAGGGTTAGTTACCCAAAAATGTCATCATATACTCACCCTCATGTTGTTTCAAACCCATAAGACTTTTGTTCATCTTCAGAACACAAATGAAGATATTTTAATAAAATCTTAGAGATTTCTGTCCCCTCCATTGACAGTTACACAACTGCAACTTTGACGCTTCAAAAAGTTCATAAAGAGATCGTAAAACTAATCAGAATTAAGTGGTTTAGGCCTAATGTTCTGAGGAGACCCGATCACTGGAAATTGTGTGTGTGTGCACGTGTGTGTTTGTCCAACATTTTTAATTATTAAACCACATCATCTAGATTTAATTTATTACTCAATTGAGTTATCAGTCACATAGTAAATTAAACAGTTTTGGCTTCCTGTTTTTACTGTTATTTGACTAGTATACCAATCACCCACCCAAATCTCATAATTTCAGTCAACCCTATACCTCTATAGAATTTCATAACAATGTGAAATACAACATATTCCTGAGAATTAATGGCTAAAACTACTATGTCAAATATCTAAGAATAACTCAAAATGTAAAATTTAGGAGTTAATTACAAGTTTGTTTGCAATTTATATATTAGAAATATCTTTCAAATGATGTATGACATATTAAGAAATGTTTTTCATAGCCCATAATTTAAGAATCTATATCCTCCGTTCGTTGCTCTGTACGTACAATAAAAAAACATGATTTCCTACTATAAGAGGGTGTCAAAAGTTTATGTAGGCCTTTATTTGTTGTTTGCATAAACCTTGCACCACACAAATGTACTTATTATTTATAATTATTTTTATAGTGGCTTACACGACAGTGAACATACCTCAGTCAATTTATACAGTACAATGGGTTAAATTATAAGATAAAACATTTCCTGACGACGATAAATTGTTTGATTTATCCAACCATTCTTTTTGTGTTCATTCATTATTTGCCTCTGTCCACTCACCTAAATGCATAGTTATGGTCTCCACATTTTGCTGTGTTTGCTAAGTGCAAAAGACTAGCTATTCAGACTAGCTATTCCCCTTAAACAAATCTAATCTGCCACATCTGGGAAAGTCAACAGGCATAGGATACTTGCATTGTTTGGTTTTTGAAAAAACGAGGTGATTGTTTTTTTGTCTCTTCATTGCTTTTATGTGGCATTTACAGTCGATTTTTTTCATTTCAGAAAATCACTGACTCAGCTCAGTCATAGATGGTATATGATCACTATGGTTACCGCTCGTCCACTCCTACAGGCACGATTGAGGCAGCTACCAGCTCCTCATGACCCCTACGTCACTCAGGAGTCGTAGCACACACACACACAGAGAGAGAGAGTGTAAACGTCGGTGTCATCGTGTGTATATTGACAACAGAACAGCGTGTAGTGAGAACGTGGGTACAAAGTAATGGTGACCGGTGTAGATTATTATTGTGTGTCAGGCTGCGTCTGCCCCGACCCGATTCTGAAGCGCAGCGGCGGGCCGGGGCACTGCTTTGGCTAATGTACATAGCGCAAACACTGGTTAATCCTCTGTTTTACCGATTTTTGTCGCCTTTCGTGGGGATAGTGAGGGCGGGGGACTGATCGGGTCACTATGAATCTGGGGGGGTCATGTCCCCCCCGTCCCCAGTGCCATCTGCGCGCCTGCCCAAAAGTGTGTATTAAACCAGTTCTAGTATCAGTTGTGCACCACAGGTACATCCGCCTGACACAGACCGCACTATCCGCCACACACAAGCCTTCTGCTCGTCCCCCGTCCCTGCGTCAGACGTGACAACAGCAGAGAGTAAACGCACTCCTTCAAAGTCGTCGGTATGACGTACAGGCCTCGTTTGACTCCTTCTGGTTCTTGGAAGATCTAAATGTGGTTTTCGACAATGTAAAATGATGTGGTTTTGGTCATGACGACAAAACCTGCACAGCTAAACTTGAAAGATCAGTGCATGTATAGAAACTAGACTGATTTCCTTTCGTAATGTGTGTTATAGGTCACAATAGGACACTTAAAAATCTACTTTAAACGCATGCTCCTGATTCTTATGTACTTTAGTGTTGGGTTTGGAGAAGTTGTTTGCAACTGTTTTCAATAAAAGTTTTTAATTTAGTGACTTAAGTAACACATTCTCCGTAGACATCGAATGCATATTTGTTTATTTATTTATTTGACTAATATCATGTTCACCACATTACTTTTAATTTGGCAGGCAAACTTTTTTTAAATGTTATTAACAGTGAAGCTAATAAAAAAAATGTTGATGCCAAAATATTTAAGTTTTTGTCAAGAATTAATTAGTATCTTTTTATTAATTTTTTATATCGTTTTTTTTTAGTTTGATATTAAGAAACAATTATTAAAATGAATGTCATCACAGAAATGAAAAACATACCATAGAAAATGTGTATTCAAGTCATTAGCCGCGTTTCCACCGCGGGAACTTTCCCCAGGAACTAGGAACTTTGGGGTGGTACTCGGTGTGTTTACACCGCAGGAACCAGGGTCTAAATGAAGTTCCGGGTAAATATTTCCCCCTCCGAAAGTCCCTGCTGGCGAGGTAGTACTTTTTCAAAGTTCAGGAACTTTCGGGGGCGGGACTTGTGCGCTGAACATGCTGATTGGTTGGGTTCACGCCGCATTTTGACTGGATGACTCCACGCAGCATTCTATTTTAACCGGCATTTTTAAAAATCTATTGCGGTTCGTGGCTTCATGCATTAAGAGTTGTCTGTCTGCAAATATGGAATTTAATAAAAAAAACAATAAAAAAAAAACAGCTGGAACGATGACGAGGTTCATGCTTTATTAAGCGTATTTGTGTAACAGGAAATTTTCTGCGCGTTCGTCCCACCCGTCTTACATTCAATGTCCGCAATACATCACAAACACAACTACAGCACAGTTTGAATCTCCTCCATACTTATTATAAATGTGGCGCTCAAAACTGTTTACTGTGCGTCGCAGACTGGGAGGAGCAGTCGCGCGCAGTTTATAATCTTCCCGGTACTTTGGACCACGGTGTAAACGCAGAAAGCAACCGGTCTGGGGCAAAAAAAGTTCCTGGGAAAAAAGTTCCTGGGACAAATTGTTCCGGGTAATTTCGGTGGAAACGCGGCTATTGTTTAGGCTATATAAATTGCATTTTAAGTGTATTTTTAAATAATTTTGTACATAGGGCTGTGAACGATTAATCGCGATTAATCGAATCCAAAATAAAAGTTTGTGTTTACATAATATATGTGTGTGTATTGTGTATAATTATTTTGTATATATAAATACACACACATGCTTGTATATATTTGCATTTATATACTGCATATATCTTTTTATATGATTTATATTATATATAAAATTTAACTATTTTATATATAAATATTTTCTTAAATATATACATGCATGTCCCCCTTTAAAATCACCCATTAAAATGCACTCATAATTTAAAATACATGTATTAACTGCATAGGTTAAGCGGTTTTTGTTTGATTGGACAAATATCTTCTACATTTTAAAAGGTGATAGCCTATTTATTTTTGCTATCCCTAACTACACTTGAGGATTACGTTAACAGCAATCGGTGCCGATTAATCGGAAAACCAATCAATCGGTCAACATTAAACATTTGGCCCAGACTTGCGTGATTTTATTTAATATTTTTACACTGTATTTAGCGCTACCTTTACAGAGCAGACCTGTTTTGGGTGCTGTGCAGTTGTGTGTGTGGGTCAGTAGGTCGGCCTGTGAGCGGTGTGCTGCCTTTTAAGGCATGTGCATGTGTTCTAGTGGCGCTGTGTTGATGTGTAAAAGACTGAAGCGGTGTGCCTGATGGAGGTGTAGGGTCTAGTAAAGGCCTTCATGCATCTCCAAGCGTTCACTGTGCTGAGATGGCGTCAGGTTTTGATCTGCACCCACTCAGCCGCCCAACTGTCGAACTCAACACAGAAATAGCAGCCGCCCCCGCTCCTCCCGTCGCCAGGTGCATTCCCCGCCTCCAATGCTCAATCCTGGGCCTCTGTGGGGCCGCCAGTGGGCTTTCAGCTTTTCACACCACTGTGCTGGCTGGTACAGAGTGGATAAAAGACAGTTCGGTTGCAGGTTTAAGGAGCTGAGTTAGTGGTCAGTAGGGGTGTAACGATACCCACATGACACGATACTGAACTCACGATGTAATATTATTGCGATACTCCAAGACATATGATAAAAGGTTAACAAAAAATGTACAATAGAGACCAGAATAAACATATTCATGATTCTGAAGCTGAAAATACAAGATTATTTTAGACGAATATGCTTGCACTCTGTCACTAGATGTGACTAGATATATTTAAAATAATGTAGGCCACTTTTTACTGGTAACACAAGATATTTGGCATTATCAGGACCCACAAATATTCCCCCATTGCATTATTATACATTATATATAGTAGTAATGTAGTACTGACGCTACATTTAAAAAAAAAAAATATTTTGGGTGAACTATCCACGATACATATTGTCACTATCCATGATGCATATTGTTGCATTTTGTATTGCGATATATTGTGACACGATATATTATTACACCCCTAGTGTGGTCATAATACCAAAATGTCAGTCGTACCTACCAATACAAGAAAGATTTCACTGTTCTCTGTGTACCAGTTTCAGTACCAGAGCAAAAACTATTGTAACAATTTAATTTGATTAATTTAACTATTTTAAAATAAAAATATAAAATAAACAAAATCAGTTCATTTATTAATAATTATAAGTAAATTATACATTAAGAACATGTAGCCTTCAAATATTATTCCATTAAGTAAACATTGCATCAGAACAAGTGGCAGGTCTATTGCTCTTAAAATCTTAGACTTAATGCATGGGTCTATTTTGACATCACATGTCCGTTGCTATTGTTACTGTTAATGTCAAACCTCGCAATTTCAGATTCAGTCCATTTTAATTTAGTTAAAAGTCCCATAACTTTGCAGTGTGTACTTAGCAGCATGACAAATAAAACGTGTATTTAAAGGGGGGGTACAATGGTGTTTCATGTATTCAGAGTTGTTTACAGTGTTAAAGAGATGGATTCTCATGCTAATAATGGCCAAAGTTTGAAAAGTTATTTTGAACGAATAACAGAGAATTTCTGTGCTGAAAATCATACTTCCGGGTTGCAACACGTTTCGGCTGGTTTTTTTCTATCGTAGATCTAATGACGTAGACCAGAGTGGAACTCCTTATATGAGCATTGCTCTCGGAAAAGCGCGTTCACGCACACGTCGACCAGAGGAGAGAAAGACCGCGCTCATCGACGCGCTACTACCGGAAATCATCATCAGCAGCGCTAAATAGGAATGGTTGATGTCAAGAATGTCTCCAAAAAAGTGTGTTTTGGGATGTGAGGGAAAGTTTACCTTGTTCAGCTTCCCAAAGAGCCCAGTGTTACTGGAACAGTGGATGCAGTTTGTATGTTGTGGATGCTCCCGCTTGACTCTATAGCTCCGCCCACGCCCAGAATCAAGGACCTCGGCTTTTTCCGGATAGAATCGGAAAGCTGTGTATTTTTATTTTATAAATATGATGAAACTAAAGACTTTTTGGAGATATGAAGGACGCACTATTACTCTATAGGTACTCAAGATTAACATGAGATTGACTGAAACTAAGTATTTTACCCCCCCTTTAAATTGTGAAAGCATTATATACAGAAAGCGAGCAAAGACCGCTCCATTTATAATCACTGAAGCTTCAGTGCAATCTCACTGACTGAGTGAAAACTCCCGTTATAATCACAAGATCTGTCTACACTCCACAGTGAATCTCTTTATTTACATTGTCTTTATACTCTGATTCACGAGGTTGCAGAAACAAACTCTGCGTATCGAGCGGATTCTGCCGTATCCTAAACTCTAATTGGCCACTATGTTCACATGCTCAACAATCATGTCTGTGATTGGCTGCAGTGCTCATCATTGGGTACCGATACCGAATTGACTGTATTCTGTACCATACTTTTGACCGTATTGTGGCCTTGACTATGGCACTCTTGTTTTACACTGAGTAGTTCACACTTAGAGCAATTTGCAATGAAAAAAAAAACCCCAGAAGCCATTAGTTTTCATAAAAATGCAGCGCTCAAATCAAAAGTTCAACTTTAAAAAAAAAAAACATCTCTACCTTATTTTTTTTCCATTCCACTACCACACAAAAGTGTGTTGTGTGTGAATGGCCCCATAAATTGTTCATTTGTTCATATCATGCGTTTCCAACGCTTTCCCCTCTATAATTATTGTGTAAATCACTTTTAAAATCACATCTTATTGTCCAAAGAAAGATTATATCGTCACAGAATCCCCGATCTTCAGTACATGCTCAGAAACATAGTGCTAGCATGACATCTTGTTCTACATGAAGCTAATTATTTACTAAAACAGTTAGCGCTATGCTAAGCTAGTAGCCCAAGCTGTTAACTTGCTAAATGAAAGTTAACAAAAGGAAATTTGACCATTTTACCTCCAGTGATATAATGTAAAATGAAAGAGTATTTATGAAAATCTACTACGTGATTCAGAGACCTGCAGCGATAAAATTGGATATTCAAAACAAGCACACTGCAATGTTTTTAGACAAAAGCATCTTCTAAATGACATTTTTTCCAGATCTGGATCATCAGTTCACTGGCTTAGGTTTCTGATTCAAGGAAACATTACAGTGTGTCTTTGTGTGCTATTTTTTTCCTCAGTGTTTGTGAATCCCCCAAAATGGTCATATGCAAAAACATTTTAATGCCACCAAATAAACACAATTTAGCCTCTGTGGAAGCGGCAATGGGATGTGAAGACCGTATCTGCATAGTTGAAAACCCTGCTTGTGTTGGTTTGGGATGAACAGGTCTCCAGCAGCGCTCACGGTTCATTTGCAATGTGTCATACTGGGTTTTATGCGAGGGTTTATTTTGGAAGTATCCGCTTGTTTTGACTGTAAATGACCTGTGATGTGGTTTGTGTGTGTTTGCGATCGCACATGGCATTTCTTAATGTGTGTTTGCTGAGTTGCACTTGGAAAGACTAGCTGAGGATCAGATTACAAAATTCCTTCTTTGAAAGAAAAAAAGATGGAGGGAAGCAGAGGAGAAAGCTGGAGACAGAGCAAAGGGAGGGAGAGATCCGGAAAGGGACACACGTGTGCCCGAACGCTTCCAGATGCTGGAATGTTGCCTCCCAACTTTGTGCATTCTTCATTCCCTTCTTCCCTCGTAACAAAGGTTGAGATTTCAGCTGGAGTGAGAGGAGAACTAGTGTGTGTGAGTGTGGACACAACGGATGGATGAATCTTGATGAATTGCAGATCTGCTGACGCTGATGACCACAGATTCCAGAATTTATGCACGTCTCTTATTTTGTGCATCCAAAACACTCACCAAGTGGCAAACGTGAGCAAAAGTAGCCGTTGGTGAGTAAACTAAATTGGTTGGCACTGGCAGTAGGGCTACACAATATTGAAGAAAAATGTGAAATGAGAAAATTAAATGATGCTATATTCGATATGCGATATGCTTTACGTATGTAAAATAAACTACAATTATATTCAAATATTTAAACACTGAAAATTATATAACCACAAGAGAAGGAAAAAATAACATCACTACAACTTCTGAAAGAGACAGCAGTGTTTTACTGTAGCATTAGCTATATAAAATAATTATAAAAAATTAGGTTTATTTAACATCAAAAATTGAATAATCAAATGTAAAAATAAAACACTGCTTAGTTCACTGTATGAATTAAATATACACTGATTTTTTATTAAAGTTACAAAAGTTATTCAGTCAAGATTAACATTAAAGGGCCCCTATTATGATATTTTAAAGTTTCCTATGTTGTTTTGGATTTCCTACTACATGTTTACATGCATCAAAGGTCAAAAAAGGTTTCATTTTCTCATAATATACATTTGCACATCACTCAGATTCTCAAACGACTCGCCAAATGAATCAATCTCTCTAAATCCCTCCTTTCCGCGAGCTACTCTGCTCTGATTGGCCAGACAGCTCAGTCTGTTGTGATTGGTTTACCGTGTACATGTACAGCACGCGCCAAAAACAAAAACTCCCATTGCCATAACAACCACAGCTCTGCGTGTCCTGAGGCTTCCTACACCATAAACTAAACACAGTAACGAACAATGACGTCGATTTTACCATATCAATGCGAGCGCAAGTGCGATGATGAAACACTAGAAGAACTAGTTATTCAACCCGAACCTCCATCGCAAGAACGACTCGAGCAGGACGTTTCAGTGATACACTACTCAGCTTGAGGTAGATGATGAGATGTTGCAATTCCTCACCATCAGCATTTACAAGTGCATGTCCATCAACCGATTATTTTACTTGTACTAATTTATTTACCGAGTATGTTTCTAGGCCTGTCGCGATAGTCGTTAAATCGATTAATCGCACGATAAAAAAAATGACCTCGATAATTTTTCTAGCCGCGATAATTTAATTTGCATACTTGTTTGTTATCCGCGACTGAATGACAACTCTCGTTTCCTTAGCGTAGGAGAAGTGAACCCTCTTGTCAGTTGCATTGTCTTTTGTGTGGGGAGGCGGCGCTTGTCAGTCACATGGACTTTGTGTGGGAAGGCGGGAGTGCTTGAGGCGACTGCCGAGAAGAGCGAAAAGACGAGACGGTTTCAAAGCCAAACGCGACAGCTGCAGTGTGGGAGCACTTCGGATTTAAACCGAATGACCGTGGTGAACCACTTAACATGAGCGAGCCGGTATGTCGCATTTATTGTAAAACAGTATCGACTAAAACCCAGTGTTGTGCATGAACGCATTCAATGAACGACGTTCATATTTTCGCCGAACGCTGAACTGAACGAATCACTTTTCATACAATGAACGTGAACGAGAGATTTTTCGAGAGAACTCATCTGATTTTTTTGTACATAGCATAGCCTATTTGTTAGGATTTTAGTATCATAATGATTAGGCTAATAAATGCACGCACAATTATCCGTGAACTTGATTTGAACAAATGCCTTTCAACTTGTGTGTTTAAAATTCAGAATTAAATTAATGTGCAGAAATTTTTACAAATAGAGAGTAGGCTATGTAGGCCTACTATACTGTTGTAGCCATAAAAAAAAGCGCGTTTCATATTTGTTAAAATATTATAATGTTATTTTTTTTTTTTCATTTATGTTGATTTATGAAAAGTGAACAGCACGACCGAGTAAGATAGGATGCGCAATATGAGACATGGAGCGGGTCAGACATGATTTTGACCGTTGAAGTTGTTATAGAAAGCCTTTCTTTAAAGTGAATTTCGTTTTGTATAAAGTGAATTTCGTTTTGTATAAATTGTATCTTAATTTTAATAAATTTTTCATCAACCAATTGCCTGTATTTAATTAATAGGCCGACGAAACAAATATAACGGAGGCGCCCGCGCGCTCACTTGCACGTAAACTAGAGCACATCCTAACTTAACGAAACTCAGTGTATGCCTCACACAGACATGACAAATACACCAAATACACAAAGCTTGAAATGTCTTTAAACGAAATAATTCAAAACGAAAAAAGAAAAAGCCTACTCTCTGATTATGTAATCCATTATTAGGCTTATTTATGTGCATTTCTCTCTATAAGCGCGTTCACACGGAGATGGCGATCGTCAACTTCATCTTTGCAGCCGAATCGACACTTTTAGAGAAAACACTTGTTTATTAATAAAAATCAATACACGCGTCACTGGATTTACAGATGCACGCACACATATTATTTCGAAATAACGAGATATTGTGTTGAAATAACATTATTATTAATAATAGCCTACATCTTTGTTAAAAGAATTTAACAAATGAACGTAAACTAGTTAATTTTTAGATATGTGAACTTAGTTCATAAAAAAAAAAAAAGAACTATGAACATGAACTAGTTCATTATCATCTGTGTGAACTGAACTTTGAGCTAGTTCTTTTTAAGTATGAACTGGCACAACACTGCCGGTAACACAGTAAACATGCACATGCACCTGCACATAGATGAAAATGGTCTCAGATCGACAATATTATCGTTTATCGCGATAATTTCTTGGACAATTTATCGTCCAGCAAAATTTGTTATCGTGACAGGCCTATATGTTTCTAATATATTGCGGTGAAGACGTGGAAACTGTATCAATAACAGTGCATGTATGCTATGTATACATTAGCCGATCTCTAGCGTGAATGACTGATGTAACATAAACATTGGTAAAACAAATCTTGCTCCATGATTAACCTTTCCTCAAAGTAGTGAGAACGACAGACAATCTGCATTAATAGACAGAGTTTTATGTAAAAGTGGCGCACAGCTGATTAGCAGAAGTATTTCAGTAAGACAGTGATAACATGAGTTAGCCAGTTAGCAGGAGTTTGCCAGTAACAATGCCAGTTTACATTGTTTACACAATGTAAAACTCAAAAAAATAGTATTTTGAACACCGTCTTTCAAGAGCAAGCGGTTTGCGAATCCTGCATTGAACTCCGATATTCAAGAAGCCGTCATCAGTCAAATAAAGGTAACAGGAATAGTTTAGGATTATACTGCTGTAGTATCATGGTAAAGATTAATTTTAAACACAGATTCCTCACTTGCTCGTCCTTGGGCAGTGAAAAATGTGTTTTATTTACCATCACATTGTAGAGCACAGCGTCTCCTGGACATGATGCTGTCCAGTGTCCACAGGAATCAGCTGCCGGTTTGAGGTTTAAGTTTCCCTGGTGTCTGCGCGCGGGCGGGCTAATGTTTCATCACGACGAAACGGCTTATGACTTGTTTGAAAAACAATTAATTTAATTGACTCAGTCAACTCTTACTTTTGAAAGACAATAACTTTATATATGGTGAACTTTCAGATTTAAAACTTTGCAGGATGTTTTCATTCACTTACAGCTATATTACACACTGCATGAAAGGTCATTTTCAAAAATCCATAATAGGGGCCCTTTAAGCACACAGACGGAAGCAGGATTATTAGGCTGCTGTCACTTTAAGGACGGATCCAGTATTTTTTTACACGCGTTTTCCTTCTCAACTTACATAACTTACTGTGTTTACATGAATACTCATCATGAGAGGCATTTGCACAAAATTTTTTTTTTTCAATTATTTAGTTTATTGCGCATTAGGCATGTCACACATGTATGTATGTAACAGTCATGTGTCGAAACAGTTATTGTAAGCCATTGCGATATGCATATCGCGGAATGTACATTTGCGATATTCTGATGACTTGTGTTAGTCTGTAAGGCCACTGGCTGCCATATGTAAGCATCACTTCAGGTCAGGGTCAGAGTCTTTGATTTGACACTGGTTTGGCCGAGTCCAGATGACGGAGACACCGATAACTTTTCCCAGACGCCCACTTTGTCTCTCTCTCGTTCTGTCATCCATGTTTGTTTAATTTCGGTTAATTGCCTGTAAACTCTGCTGAATTTCCTCCAGGGTAAACAGGAAGTAGTTTGGTTAGTCAACAACAGCCTCTGTTTTCTCTGATCAAGAACACACACACACACACGCACGCACACAAATATGCAAATAAGTGAGTTGAATGAATGCAGTAATGCAGC
The DNA here is from genome assembly GCF_949152265.1 of Phoxinus phoxinus. Classification (NCBI taxonomy): domain Eukaryota; kingdom Metazoa; phylum Chordata; class Actinopteri; order Cypriniformes; family Leuciscidae; genus Phoxinus; species Phoxinus phoxinus. Next base: position 31,167,870 of record NC_136889.1, read on the forward strand.
ACTTTTCTGCTGGGCAATATAGCTTCATATAATATCTTGATTATATAATGAATATTGAGTAAAAAGCATGAAACAATATCTTGGTTTATGTGTTTGAAATACCAAACACACATTCTTAGATAGTAGATTTTTAACTAGATTTTTTGGCTGTATTTAGTTCAATAAAAAAACATTGTGAATCTACTATCTAAGAATGAATTCATGTTTTTCTACACATATTTAGAAGCCTGGAGTTGGTAAAATGTTTTAATGTTTTTCAAATAAATCTATTCTGCTTAACAAGGCTGCATTTATTCGATAAAAAATTTTAATATTGCAAAATTTTATTAATTATAGTTATGAATAACTGTATTCAATGTGAATATATGTTAAAATGTAATTTGTGATCAGAACTGAATTTTCAGCATCATTACTCTTCAGTGTCACATGATCCTTCAGGAATCATTCTATATGATGATTTGATGCTCAAGAAATATTTCTGATTGTTGTCAATGTTGCTGTTTTTGAACAGATTCACAGAAATGAATCAAACTTAACAAATATAAGGCTGTTTTTGCTACTGAGATAAAATAGTATAATAACACGCTTATCTAAATGCATTAAAATCCACAACATGTATTATGTTCCTTTGTTTAATGTCATTGTGATAAAAATTATTGTGAATGTTTAAGATATCACACACAACCCTATTCTGTAAGCTCATGCACAGAAGTGTACTGAACACGCGAGGCTCGACTGATTTATTAGTCCAGGCCCTGGAGCCCCAGCAGACACCGTGAAATTGAGAATTGGATCAGTTGAATCAACTCATTTGAGATGTGTTTATCTCTGCTGCGCTGATAGTGCTGATGAACAGAAGGGCCAGATATTGTGTTGGCTGTACTGTAACCTTAATCAGGATTAATCAGGATGTGCCGCCATCCCATGTGTGTGTGTGTGTTTGTGTGAGAGAGAGAGAGAGAGAGAGAGTGTGTGTGTGTGTGTGTGTGTGTGTGAGAGTGAGATGGGGTTGTAATCTCAGGGTGGAGTTAAATCCACATGTACAGTAGGACAGCATGTAGACTGAAGTGGTTCGAGATGGATTAAGTTAATGCTTGGGTTGGACAGAGATCTTGGATGAGGTTTCAGGCACCCTTTCTCCTCTCATGGAACCCAGTCAAAGTTTTTAGACTGACATATTGAGTTCAAGATACACATGGTCATGAAGAAAACCATCTGGATCATGTGTGATGTGGTTTTTGACTCTATAAATGGTCCATAAACCATGAGGCAAACTGAAACGTGCGTTAGGATAAACAGCCAGTTTGGCAAGTAGTGCTTCAAAAGTTATAGTTGTTTACTGTGTTGTTTGTCACAAAAGCATCGACGCATACACACATGTATTTTGAGTCTGTGTGTCGCAGAAGACAGGTGTGTGCTCAGCAGGAGCTGGATCAGTATCAAATGTTCTGCTATAGATGTGCCTGCTTATCTGCTCACTGGCTCTTATCAATTAGTTTGCCTTCTAAAGTCAATAGCTCAGATCAGTCCCTCTTCTCGTTGTGTACACAGGGTTTTTTTCATGTTATTTTCTAAATAAAGTATCTAATGCTCACTAATGGGTTAGTTACAGGGTTTTAATGTGGGGGCCGCAGCAAGTTGGAAGAAGAAAAAAAAAGCAACGTAACATTTTTTTTATATTATGATGAGAATTGTTATGAAATATCATTACAATAATTTGTCGCATAGCGATTTGAACATTATACATTTAATGCTAATCTTTTAGAGATTAGGCGACCTGCCAATCAGTCGGCATATGGCGATTTTATGCCGGTCAAATGCACTCGGGCGGCGCATGATTAACATTGTGCAACATCAGCATCACACGTGCACACGGACCGCACATGTAGGAAACCTCGTGAATTACGGCTGTTTTACACCGCGAGCGGCGCGTATTTTTTCCGGCGTGCATGTTAATCAATGAGTGCATTCACACCGCGAGCAGGAGCGTGAGCAGCAGTGAAGCGCGGGTAAAATGCACATTATTTGCATGTCTAGTGTGTTTTCACAAGAACTGGAGTAGGAAAATGAAGACTCAAAAATATTTATAGATATATATAAAATTTACCCATTTAAACTTGTTTGGGTAAAAGTATATGGTGATTTTATAATAAAAAAAAATATATATAGAAAAGAAATATTTATGTGTGCTGTAAAGTGATTAGAAAAATGAAATTGGAATCGGTCATTTTTCATTGAGTCAAACTCAATGAAAAATCAGAATCGGCCGAGAAAATTGTAATTGGTGCAACTCTATAATCTTTCTGATTGGCTGGTATCAAACACCATCACATAATCTGATGTTCACAGATGTTTTATTTCTTTCTTTCTACATTTGCCATAGTATTGTCAATGGGTTCAATAACACATCCTGCAAAAGGGGGGCCTTGGCCAGAACCTAGTGGTATTTGGGGGGCCTTGTCATGGAAAAGTTTGGGAACCCCTGTTAGTTCACCCAAAAATGTTAATTCTGTCTACATTTACTCATCCTCATGTCGCTCCAAACCCGCAAGACTTTTATTCATCTTCAGAAAACAACTGAAGATCTTTTTGATGAAATCTGAGAAATCTGAGAAATTTCTGTCCCTTCACTGACGCTTCAGAAAGTTTATAAAGAGATCGTAAAACTAATCCTAATGAATTAAGCGGTTTAGTCCAAATTTCCTGAAGAGACTCGATCACTTTAAATGAACAGATTGAATTTAGGCATTTATTCACATTTAAACATGATCAGGGAGCATAAACAAAAGCTCAACCAAACCTGCTTGACACGCGAGAAAGAATGAACCTCATTGGTTCTTACAGAAGCGCAAACGTGATGCGTAACACAAGAATGAACCTCATTGGTTCTTACAGAAGCGCAAACGTGATGCGTAACACAAGAATGAACCTCATTGGTTCTTGCAGAAGCGCAAATGTGATGCGTAACACGAGACTGAACCTCATTGGTTCTTACAGAAGCACAGTTTGAATCAAACACACAGATTCAACTCATCAGCTTCAGCTCATTAACCCATGTGATAATGAGCTGATGAGTTGAATCTGTGTGTTTGATTAGGGAGACAAAGAAAACGTGCAGTGTTGTGGGTCCTTCAGGAGCAGGGTTGAGAAACACTTTATCGAAGCGTTTCAGACACTGAGAAAAAGGTGATGCAGCAATGTATGTTATGAGACAAAGTGTTTTTTGACCTTGGATGCATGTAAGCCTATTGTAGGAGACTTTAAAAACAAATTTTGAAAATCAATGTACTGTTTAAAGTGAGGTCCTCTTCAGTTTTCTTGCGTGACATGCTGACAGGTACAGTCTCTCTCTGCCATGTTGTGCAGTGCTACTTATTTTTAGCCATTTTGTCAGCTATAAATCATAAATGTGCAGCGTCTGTCATTTTCTGCCATCAGATGCCCCTCACGCTGTTCTCCTGAAGTTCTAACCTTTACCACACGCTGGCCACAATCACTCACCTACACACACAAGCGGACGCACACACACAATCCTGAGTGCAGCTTCCTCTGTAAACACACAAGCACAATTAAACTAAACAAAGTCGACCACAAAAAAGCTGATTTAAGGAAATAAACATTAATGTGCTATTTTAAAGGTTCCTACTTTTGTTTTTAAGGTCTCTTACAATAGGTTTACATGCATCTAAGGTAAAAAACAAACAAACACACGTTTTCTCTTAATATATATTGCAGCATCATTCTCACAGTCTGATATGATTTGATAAAGGATTCAGTCTCTCTAAACCTCGCCTTTCTGACAGCCTGCTCTGCTCTGATTGGTCAGATGACCCAGTCTGTGGTGATTGGTCTTCTCTGCTCTGATTGGTCAGATGACCCAGTCTGTAGGGAATGGTCTTCTCTGCTCTGATTGGTCAGATGTCCCAGTCTATAGTGATTGGTCTTCTCTACTCTGATTGGTCAGATGACCCAGTCTGTAGTGATTGGTCATCTCTACTCTGATTGGTCAGATGACCCAGTCTGTAGTGATTGGTCTTCTCTACTCTGATTGGTCAGATGACCCAGTCTGTTGTGATTGGTCTACTGCTTACCACTAAACTAAATGCCCATTACCATCTGGATTTCAGGTCCAGCTCTTCCTCAGCACTTGATGCACAGTGAGCACGTTTTCATGCACACCAGTACACTGATAACTCACCAAAATCTGCTATTGAAATAACCTGTTGTCCACAACACAAGTAAACCGCGTTTAAAAGACTTTACTAATAAATCAGGCTATTTCCCAGTAGTGACATTAAAACATAATAATATGCGTATCTGACTCTTCATTTGTTATGTTGGTTGTGATGTTAAATAAAGCATTTAAAAACTGTAGAAGAGTTTCGCAACATGTCAGCGGTAAACTTCACACATCTTCTCATGCACTTCTCAATACAGCATTTTGACTGTACTAAATTCTTGATATGAGAGCACTTTTATAATTTGAGTCTAGAAAGATTCTGAGTTTGCAGTATATTTCCTTCTCCTTTACTGCAAAATATTCACTCTGTCTGGATGTGCTGAAGTCCACAGTAGTGTTCCTGTCTGTCACACATGTGCACTTCAATAAGGCAACAGAAAGGTTAATGTGTTTACAAGCGGCATCGCATCGGTGTAAGAGGCACACACACATCCAGCTGTGCCGATCGGTTTATGCTTCAGCCGGTTATTACCTCACTCCGATAAAGGAAAATGGGTTAATGCGTTTACATGATCACATGCATTGTCGACTTAAGCATAATCGGGTTAAGAACATTAACGCACTCATTAATACAAACAATGGCGTCGAGTTTACTTTATCAATTCCAGCGCGAGTCCTCGTCCTTTTGAAGTGCAGCAAAGTGGATTTGCTTTGGCCGTGCAGAAAACAGCGTCTTCTCAACGTGTCGACAACATGAACCAAACTCTTCCAGTCTCAGATACAACTACAGTGTTTGAGGGACAAAGTTGTTCACGGGCAGCCAATGAACACCATAGACTGACATTATGCAGATTTAGACCTATGGAGGTTCAAGCAGGAAGTGAGGAATTACTGACTCCTCGTTTCGGCCGTTCAGAATCACTTCTTTCTTTCAGGAGACAATAACTCTATTTATATGCACTTTGACCTTTGAAACTTTGCAGATCTTTTACATTCACGAACAGTTATATTACACACTGCATGTGTAAAATATAATAAGTCAGAATTTGCTTTACTCTGGTCTGTCGGTTGTCTTTACACACTCAGATCATGCGTGGTGCTCATGATATGTGTTTCCAGAAACTCAAAAGTCATCCTTCAGTTTATCATCATATCTCTCTTTCTCTTTAATGATGCTTCCGCATGCTTTGCAACATCTCTGCATGGTTGGGGTTGTGAGGACATTTGCTCTCTGAGGTGAGCCATCCCAGCGCTGTGACACTGCAGATTTTACACTCCTCATAAACTTGCGTGTGTGTGTGTGTGTCCGTCAGCGATGGCCTCATTCCTTCCCCGCAGTGCAGCAGGACGGATGATGACTCTGCATTTTCACTCAGGACAACTGGATATTTTAAGGGAGGCAACTGCAGTCCGTCCAACTTTCTCTGGTAGTTTTCCACAGCATCCAGCTCAAACATGGCTGGTAAAAGGATTTCCTCGCTGTCACTGATCAGGTGCACAGCAGTAATAGCGGCTCACACAGTCTGTGCATGGGTTTGAGTCGCAGACAGGGGGCGCTGCAGCCATCTTAGAGAACAGGATTTGAAGAGGTGTGTGTGTGTGTGTGTGTGTGTGTGTGTGTGTGTGTGTGTGTGTTTAAAAAATGCACTTTGTGTTCATTAAACACTTTAGTTTTGGGTACAATTCTTACTGTTAACTAGTTGCTTATTAGCATGCATTATACTAGGATATTGGCTGTTTATTAATACTTATAAAACTCATATTAATGCTTTATTCTGCATGACCATATTCTACATCCCTGAATCCTGCCCAATACCTAAACTTAACAACTACCTTACTAACTATTAATAAGCAGTAATTATGAGTTTATTGAGGCAAAAGTCTGAGTTAATAGTGAAAATTGACCTAAACTAAAGTGTTACCCTTAACATTTCAAAACTTTACCTTTTCACAATGGGAAATGTAATATGTAATAGTGTAATAAAAGTAATAGGCCTACATTTGCATGCAAATAAATTAATTGTACCTTTGACAGATGTTTAAATGCTATATGAAGATCTAGTCATAGTGGCTTATAAATTAAGGTTGTTTTAATTCATTTTAAATTATATTTATGCCAAAGAGTTGTCTGATGGCTACCATATTGAGATCACATGTCCAGTCAAATATGTTCTAGCATCAGTACAATTTTATATATATTTTGTGAAATGCATTAATTCGGCAAAAATGCGTTGAATTGGTGAAATGTCTCTGTAAAGTTTAAACACTTTGACCTTATTAAAATAGTTTTCTATTTAAAAAAAAAGCTGTTCTTTTGAACTGTCTGTTTATCAAATAATCCAGATTTTACCAAAGATATATTAAGCAGTGCAACTATTTTTAAAATTGATAATAAATAATGTTTCTCGAGCAGCAAATCATCATATTATACTGATTTCTGAAAGATCATGTGACACCGAAGACTGGAGTAATGATGCTGAAAATACAGATTGATCACAGGAATAAATTACATTTTACTATATATTCAAATAGAAAACAGTTGTTATAAAATTGTAATAATATTTCTTTTTTTTAATCAAATAAATGCAGCCTTGGTGAGCAGATGAGATTTAAGAGACAAAAAGTAATTACAATATAAAAATTTACTGTTGAACATGTTCAGAAACATTTAAATATAGTACAGTAGTGATATAGTACAAGTAATAAAGTAGACCAAAATTAGACCTTACATTTTTAAGTTTATTTACAATGTGAATACAATGAGATTTTGTGATCTAATCCGATTTCAGAATCTGTTTTTTCTTTTGAACAAACCATTTTCAAGGTTTGATTCAATTCGATAGCCGAAATCTGATCATTACTGTTGAACAATGCTCAGATCTGCTGTGAAACAAGCACACAAAACATGCTTAGTAAACACCCCGTGTGTTCAGCATCACACACACCGGTGATGTCCCGCTCTCATTAGTATTTACAGTTACCCTCTTAGTTTTTTTTTTAGTTTGAAATAATTATACAAATGACTGGTAATTTAAGCATTTGTAAGAAGACGTCTCGGTGTGTGTTTGTATAGGATAAAGCGTTATTACTGTAGTTGTGGTGAACGTACATCTCCTGTGCGCTCTGAAAACGTTGTGTTGTGAGTGACTCGGGTTCTGCTATTGGGACCGGTTCCCCCCGAGTGGCCATTAATTCCTGTAAGTACCACACCGGGGTTTGAGTGCATGTACTTCCCCTAACATTTCATTTTGATCTTGCTTGAATAAATCTGAGAGCTTGCGTAAGACCTTCGAGCTAAGTGGCAACAGAGGCAGAAAGAGGAGAAACAGATGTAAAAAGTGAGAGTAAATATGTGAGGAGATATGGAAACATTGAAAATGAAAGTCAGAAGCGAGATGGATAGCAGAAACCAGCATTTCATTTTGTAGTTCTGATGTGTCATTGTTTGAATCTAAACTGCTACTCTGCTCAACCAAATATCGCTGTGTCATTAAACTGGCTACATTATATTTATCTCAATATTTAAGAAATTGTTAAAAGGGTTAAAATAACCACAAATATTATTATTTTTTCCATAAATTATTACTATTGGTCTGTCTATATGTCTGAAATTCTCCAAAATGCGGTGGTCTAAAACCTATATGAGCTTGAGTTTGGTAAAATGTAAATAATATGATTTCCGACTCTGGTAATTAATAATAATTTGACTCTTGATAAGCATCTTCAGAGCAGACTGGTGGGAGAGGCCTTGGATGACATCATGCCCAGTGCATTATGGGTGTTGAAGTTTTCCTACCTATTTGGCAAAAGACGATAACAGCCTTTTTTCAGTTTTCTCTAGTCAGGCATCACCGATTTTACATTTCTTTCTCCTGTATAGGCAGCCAAGTTTTGCAACTGGAGGTTAAAACATTTGTCATTATTTATTTACTCATGTCTTTGCAAACCTGTATAATTTTCTTTCTTCTCTAATACAAAAAATATATATTTTGAAATATGACCGTTTTTTTAAACACCAATGTTGTTTTGTATCCCTTTTTTTTATTTTTTTATGATGGCCGATTCCTGATGTAAAGACAGCCCAGAATATATGAATCACACTCTTTAATTTAAAGATAGCAAAAACACATGCATAGCAATTGCTGAAATTAAATGTGTGTGTGTGTGTATAGCCTATATATATCTTTTTTTTTTTTTTTTACATAAAATGTACTTAATTAGAAATAAAAAAAATGATTAATTTGTTTAAAAAAACTGTAAACTGTTTTTACTTTAGATGAGAAATTATTGATTGTAATCCAACTATAGAATTTCTCACAACTAAAGAAATGTATTATAAAAATGAATAAAAAGGAAGTAAACACTGTTACCCACAGTGCACTAATAATTTTCTAAGACAGAACTGTAAAACTCAGACCGTAAACTAATGAAGACGGAGAACGGGAACTAAGACCCTCACTCGCTAGCGCTGTCAAAATAAAAGTCCTGCTTCTAAACAGATGAGAATATATTGTGAATATACTCCCAACTCTTTGTTATATAAAGATATCTTCTCACAGAGTTGTCCGAGGCCGAGAGAGACGTTACCGACAGCAGTTCTCCAGTCAGACGAGTGTCAGCTTGTCAGTGAGTGTCAGGTTTGCAGGTTCAGTTCTCCTGCATCTCTCAGCCTGCGAGCTTCTGTTGACTTCAGTCCTCAAAACCTGACACAGAGGACATCATGCTGCGCTCACAAGACTATTCGTTCATATTATTGTGACGGCATGAGCAAAGATGCAAATTATGTGTCTTATGTTGCTGTCACATTAGAAACATTTTGGGGAATTTTTTGAGGCAAAAAGGTTGGCAGTTGCAAAGTGTTCCTGCATGAAACTGTGTCCGGATCAGTGTACAGCCCTCCAGCAAGTTCAGTTACTGCACACACACACCATCCATCTGTGATCATTTAACTGATAATACTGTGTGTGTGTGTGTGTGTGTGTGTGTGTGTGTGTGTAGACATGGTGGAACTATTCATCAGTATTAGTACATGAGAATGTTTTTATTACCCTCGGCTGTAGTAGATGATTAACTCTCTCATGAACTAGAGAAGGTTTATTCATCACATAGCATACTTCCATATTGCTTTCATTTCATGCTGTTGTACAGTGATATTAACATTAGCATACATCCAGCGTTTGGCTTCTAGCAGGCGAGGAGAGGCTCTCAGAGGAAGAAAGACTGCAGTAGATTGAAGCTGTCAGTATTTACAAATATATTTCAGGACCAAACCCCCCCCCCCCCCCCCCCCCCCACAGTAACCTCTTTCACCCCGATTTAAGCAATGATGGTAATAATACGTGCGCTTATGAAAGTAGCATCATCATCCCGACCTGTTGAAGTTTTCACAGTGCAACTTCTATTGCTGATTAGCATCCTTAACTTTTGAGACATGCGGAAATGGATTTATTTATTTGAAAATAAACAGTTTTTTTAAACCTGTTATAAGCTTATCCATCCATCCATCCACCAATCTTTCCTTCCATCCATCTATCCATCCATCATCCCTTCCATCCATCCATCCACCTATCTTTCCTTCCATCCATCCATCCATTTATCCATCCATCAATCCTTCCACCCATCCATCCTTTCATCCATCCTTTCATCCATTGTGCATCCATCCATCCATCCACTAATCCTTCCATCCATCCACCAGTCCTTCCATTCAATAGGTCATACATTCATCCTTCCTTCCTTCCTTCCTTCCTTCCTTCCATCCATCCATCCATCCATCCACTAGTCCATCCATTCAATAGGTCATCCATCCATCCATCCATCCACTAGTCCATCCATTCAATAGGTCATCCATCCATCCGTCCATCCATTCAATAGGTCATCCATCCATCCATCCATCCATCCATCCATCCATCCATCCATCCATCCATCCATCCATCCATCCATCCATCCATCCATCCATCCATCCACTAGTCCATCCATTCAATAGGTCATCCATCCATCCGTCCATCCACTAGTCCATCCATTCAATAGGTCATCCATCCATCCGTCCATCCATTCAATAGGTCATCCATCCATCCATCCATCCACTAGTCCATCCATTCAATAGGCCATCCATCCATCCATCCACTAGTCCATCCATTCAATAGGTCATCCATCCCGTCCGTCCCTCCGTCCATCCATCCATCCATCCATCCATCCATCCATCCATCCATCCATCCATCCATCCATCCATCCATCCATCCATCCATCCATCCATCCATCCATCCATCCATCCATCCATCCATCCATCCATCCATCCATCCATCCATCCATCCATCCATCCATCCATCCATCCATCCATCCATCCATCCATCCATCCATCGTCAATTCCAGTTAACAAAGTCTCTGAGTGCAATATATTGTTGCTCCAAATATTGACCACAAAATATTTACGGTGATGATCTAAAAAAATTAGATTGTGCAGTCATTATATACCATGGTAAACACCACTAACATTTGAGACAGGTTATTTGCATTCTCCAGATGGTTACACCCCCTCCTCACACACACACACAAGTGTAAGACGGATACACACACCTGTGATTTCACTCAGGCAGGGGTGTGTGTGATCGCTGCCGTCAGCAGAAAGAGCGAGCTCTCTGGCGCCGGACCACTCGTGTGTGTGTGTGTGTGTGAGGTTAGAAGCAGAATTGGCAGCAAAAAGACACCAAAACTTGTTTAAACACAACTCTTTCAGGTTCATCAGGTCTGGATTTGTTCTTGCAGAAACTAATTGCACACAAACAGCGGCTTGGATTACCGTACAAAATCTTTAATGGCATGTTCAGAAACATATTTGTGGGATTTAATGTGTTGTAGGATTGCACACAGCTTTTTTGAGTCTGTACACAGAGATTGTAGCACACAAGCCCAGAATGCCACAGAGATCGTTTTACGATTCATGGCAGCACAACTCAAAGTTCTGGCGGCTTTACACAAGATGAACTGTTGGGTTACGCCATTAAAAGCTGGTTGTTCTCATCATGTACGCGCACAGACTGTTTTGCACGGCGAGATGTTGTGGAATGTCGAAGCATCAAAGCAAACGGCTCCATTTGCATGCGAATGCGGTGGTCTATTGGTTTTGGCGCCGCCGGCTATGATCCTTTGGTGCGTTTGAAAAGCTCGAGCATGCAGTAGCTTATAACCGCGTCCGCTAGCCGTAGTTTTTCTTTTTATTGGGCTAATGAGGAAAGAGAAAAATTATCAAGAAATGTACAGCCAACTTTTCCCAGTCCACAAGAAATCCTGCAGGTGAAATGTGAATGTTGCGGCAGTCGTCTAGTTTCCCGACGGCTCTCATGGCCTCTCAGAACTGCAGACTCTTCCCGGATAATTGGAAACAGGGATGCGAGGAATGCAGCCGATGCTGTGGAAGAGTGCAGATCACACACACACACACACACACACACATTTCCTGGGGCACTGCAGGGGGGCAGGACTCGTGGATCTCGGTGTTTCTTCAATTAGACCGCCGCATTGTGAGCTTTGATGTGTAATTTGTGTGGCTTGTTGAACACAGTGGCTCAGTCGCGTGTAGGTTTGGAAGAGCCGCTTCTGACGCTCGTACCTGTTGATTTAACTGCTCCAAGACAATGCTTGTGTTTAGGGTCGGGAAATGAGAACTTGTTTTTATATCGAACCAGATTTTTGTTTTAAAATACTGAAACCAAATGGTTTCAAGGACATCTTTCATCTGCATTCCTTAATCTGCAGTGCCATGGCATAAGAAATGGTGCAAAAAATGATTGAATAAAAAGGATAAATAGGTAATACATCTTTCTACAAACACACCACTGCAGCCGACTCGGGAAACTGTGACTCTAATGACAATGTTCTGAATGATTAAGTGAAAATGACTCAATGAACCGCAAGTCTTTACTGTTGTTCTTATCTGACCAAGAATCATTGTGTGTCATAAGGTTTGTCTACCCAAGTTCTTGTAATTACTGACTGCTTGTTTATATAAAAAAGTCATTGTTCGAGTTGTTCGAGTCATAGTTTAAGAAGTAATTAAACTAAATGAATTGCTAATTAGCATCAAGATGTCGGTCAAACACCCGTCTTGTCTGAGTGTGCGGCTCTCGATGATAATAAGCAGCAGCAATGTGGACCAGACTTGCTGAATCTCCAAAGTCTGACTACACGAGACTCGCTGATGTGGGAGGCATTTCCCTAAATGCTAGTTTGCGTGTGACTAGCGTATGTCAAACATGTCTTGTTTTGTCAGGCTCACCCCATTGTGGTTTCTCTCTCTCTCTCTCTGTATACATCTCGTGTGTGTGTGTGTGTGTGTGTGTGTGTGTGTGCTATAACTCATGGCTAACATTCAGCCCGTTTGACCTCAGATGCCCTTATCACTCCGTAGAGGCCAGCTGTGCATATGCGTGTGTGTGTGTTGGTGTATTTCTGGCTCTCTGTCTGTCTTGTTGTAATTTAGAGAGGCTAAACAAACCATGTTCATCACAGGAGGAGCGCTGGAGCAGAGCCTCTGGTCTCATTCAGGATATTTAAAGCTCAAGTGTGTCCTGTTTTTCAACGTTATATTACTTTCTCTCCAATATATAATAAAAGGACAATTTCGACATCCATTTCATGCTGATTTCGAAGATCTTTAAAGATATTGTTTTACTGTGCAAACTTTACAGCTGAAGCACAGCACGTGGACACCAGTCACGCTAATTATAAGAACAAATCTTAGGACTGATCAACATCACGTAATGACTAGCAAGGCAGAGTTTAAGTCAGGGTTTTGCTAGCCTCACAGAACTGGACTCTATCTGTAAAACATAGTCCACTTTGTAACTTGTAGCTGGCTAAGAACTGCCTGTTTAATTCTTATGGCGTTGAAGGTGTTTAGGTTCCTCTGATTCAAACTCAGATGAAACTCTAGTGTACTCGACGCTGAACGGGTCATACTGGTATCAGAGTGCATTACTCTTTAATATTGTGTAAGCCTGAACTCCACCGTTCAGACATGCCCAAAAAATATGTCATATCAAAAACCATTAGCATCATTATGATTAATGCATGGCATAGATAGATAGATATGGAACAAATTAAAAATGGAGCTGAGGAATAATAATGCATGAATCAAAATAGAGCTCTTCACCTGGGTTTTGACATTGCTAAATGGATGTGCAATGTCTTTTTACCTATTCAGGTGTAAGCTTGCCTGATCTGTACCTCTTCTCTATAACCACTGTTAAAATGAGGACAATCTTTGTAAACGAGCCTTGGATTTTTTTCTTTTGTGTGACCCCAGTGAGTGTTTGAGTCACCAGTAAAGTGATTTGGCTAAAGCATTGAGAATTTCAGCACTTTCACAACACACTTCTAACATTTTTCTGTATATTTTATTCTCTCAAATGCGGTATCTGCACACGTATATATTCCTGAAGCGAGTCACACCAGACTATCAACATCATGTAAGATCCCTTTTGCAGCTTTTTCTGTTCAAAAACTGCCTACTTAAAGGATAATTCCGGTATTTAACACCTTGAGTCTATATTGTAGTTTGTTTTGGATGAACAAGAGTGGTGGACAACATTTTTTTGACAATGGTTCCTCTCTCGAGTTTTTGACTATAAAAGAATTGGCCATGGACCCATTTAACATTGGAGTCAATGGCCATGTCCGAAAATGTCATTAAAACAGCCAATAATGTTCGTTTACAAAACTGTTAAACTCACCGAGTGGTTAGTGGTGTTCATTGATGATTATAAACAATATATCGTCGCAATATATGATTCCAATCCGTTTATTTTGCTATAGTGGAACTATTTTTTCAGACACTTCACAACTGTGTAACTTCCGCTCAATAATTGAATCTGAAGCGTTAGCACACTCCCGACCACTTGACGGCGATAACCGTTGTTTATGTCTCGCGGGACACTCACGGTCACAGTCGAGTTCAACTTCATATTGCACTGGTCAGTGGTCACGTCTTTCAATATTTTCAAGGTTTTGTTTGTTTATTTCGCTTACTCTCCCAGAGCACAGTTGCTCTGCTCGCTAGCCTTATGAGAAACGGAAGCGAGCAAAAAGACTACATCGACCAAATGTAAACAGCCCCCTTTCCGTTTCCGGTAGCGCATTTATATTAACGAGCACTCAGTCCTTCAACAGAATTCAATGGGATTTTACAAAATGACGAATAAAACACGACACAAACTGTATTTCGCAACAATTTTAGTTTCTGGAACATCACTAATCACTCGATGAGTTGCACAGTTTTGTAAACGAACATTATTGGCTGTTTTAATGACATTTTCGGACATGCCCATTGACTCCAATGTTAAATGGGTCCATGGCCAATTCTATTATAGTCAAAAACTCGAGAGAGGAACCATTGTCAAAAAAATGTTGTCCACCACTCTTGTTCATCCAAAACAAACTACAATATAGACTCAAGGTGTTAAATACCAGAATTATCCTTTAAAAGCTCTATTTTGTCATGCTTTTGTAGGTTTAGTCATTTTAGTTCTTTTACTTTTATTTCAATTAGTTGCCCAGGCAACATTTATAATTTCTGTTTAAGTTTCTCATTTAATATTTGTAGGGATGCACTCACCGATACCACTATACCAGAACGAGTGCGATACCGATGCTTTCATTTTTGGTACTCTCCGATACCGATACCTGTATTTTCACTGTGTTTGTAATTTTGAAATGTATTGATAGAGAACCCAAAAGAATATAAATCATATTAGTTGGTTTAATTTTTTCATCAAATATTTATTTCCTTCAGTTCTTTTCATGCTTAAAGGGATATTTCAGGATTTAGCATTAAGCTTTGTATCAGTAGGAAACCTGTAGTATTTTCAGATTACCGTGCTTCCCTCCCTCATATCCCCCTGAGACGAGAGATTTATGTATTTTTTTGTCTGTAAAAAATCCTCAGATGACGCAAAAATCGTCATTTTTGCATATGCGATCAATAGAGGCTAAAAACTACAGCCAGTAGAAGGCGCTAGATCCGCATGTTTTCAGCCCGCCCATAGAGGGAGGATCTCACTCACAGAATGTACAAATAGTGTCAGCCATCTTTTATTTGGAAGCTAAGCTAACAGTTTCTTGTTCTGTGGAGAAAGCTGAGTAGTAGCGGTTACCATCCTCTTTTCCCGGACATGTCCAGCCGTCGAGATCGTCCAAAATGTCCGGGATTCGGCTTTTGCTTTCTGCAGTCGCCATTCATTGTTTACACGCACACCTTTTGTTTCAATCTAACTGAATTCATTCCGATCGGTGAATCTGAATGTAGTGTTTACATGAACGCTAAACAAGTGATCGGTTAATGTGCGTTTTAACATTACTAAGATAATTCCCGCTCCTCCGTGAGAGATACGAGACCGGTGCGTCTCACAGGTGCCGCTCATCAGTAATCATGCCACCGGCCTCGCGCCGTTCTCCCGCGGCCGTCAGTCTCGTCCTGCTCGCCGTTCTCCCGCGGCCGTCAGTCTCGTCCTGCTCGCCGCAGTAAACATGATGAGAACGCAAAAGCCGAATCCTGGACATTTTTGGCGATCTCAAAATCCCGGGCAGACTCGTCACGGAGACTCACTAGTAGCCTAGCCTTGTTGTTTAACTGCGCTCTTACCGGTAGGCGTGGCCTCGTAGGGCGGTGAAGCAAGTGCATTCTGGGAGTTGTTGTCTTCCATCCACATGAGCCACAAATACATTTTCTGGCTTTTCTCAGTCTAGAAGGAACAAATTCAAAAATAATTTCACATTTCTACTACATAAATGACCCATTTTAAATACACATTCATCTTTACAGAGGTGAAGTATCCCTTTAATTAACCCTGCTCAAATGCATTGTATGAGTTTCTGTTACTTTCACTGTTCATTCTATTGCTCTATCATATTTTATCTTTTATTTAATAGCACAGCACATATTCAGAGCAGCTCCAGCAGTGCTGAGGATTGGGTCAGTGGTTCACATGTTTGTTTAGACACCAGTGAAATATCAATTATTTAATCCAATTTTGATACTACAACAAAAACTACCAGCCCAATCAATTAATGTGAATTTAAAACATTATTAAAGACAAGTAAGCAGTCAGTAATAAAATAAGTAAATACAATAGAACAAAGAAAGGCTACAAATGAAATAGTTTTTTTTTTTAGTTTTTCGGGTAGATCTGACAGATACAGAAATTTGAACAAAGTGATCAAATGTGAAAAAAAAAACACTTATTCATTACTGTATAAATCAAATATAGATTGATCTTTTTGTAAAGTTACAAAAGGTAGCCTACTTCGTCAAGAGCAGTGAGTAATTTATTTGTCCTTTGTTTGATTAACATTAAATAATACTCGCCAAGACAGGCGTTTTCACATAATTGTGTGTGAAGACTAGGGGTGTCACGATTCTCCAAATCTTCGATTCGATTACATTTTCGATTCTAAGGTCACAGTTCGATTCGATTCTCGGTTTTTATTCTTTTTTTTTTTTTTTTTAAGCACAGGTTGCTATGCCATTTTTAGACCAAACTTTTATGCATAATATCTGACCTTTGTTTGCAATGTACCACACTACATTGTCAAATTTAAAACATTTATTAAGAACATAATGTAATAGGCCTACTTCTTCAGTCAATTGGAAACTTAAGCAAAATTACCTGCAATCTAGTTTCTCTTTTGTAACTGCAGTCTTCTTCACAGAAGATGACATTCAAGTTCACAACAAAACAAACAAACAGTTTAACAGATAAATCTATGCGTCGCGCAGAGCCACGTCTTTAAAATTCTAACACTTTATTCTCTGAGTGTACACACATACACACACACACACACACACACCGGCGGCGCCATTCGCCGTCAGTCCGCGGCGCCCAGCAACGGCTCAGGACCTTGTTCAAAATGAATCCTGCCGCGCCACAGAGCGCCATTCACATAGTTTTATATTACATTTATTATAAATGAATACATTTTATATACATTTATTTGTCTCAAATCGTCGTTATGACTTTGCTGCAATATAAATGTTTTACATTCATTTACAGAAATCAGCTGGTTGAATGAAAATTGCTGATGTTATCGGATTTTCAGGATACATTCAGTTAACGGACGCTCTCTGAGATAGAGATAAAGTGCAGACTAAGCAACGTTGTACAGTAGCCTCATAACATAAACATGAGTTCCATAATGTCCTTAAACACAATATTGCAGGCCACATGAAAGTGCGCGTCCGGTGTACGATACCTCGAGTTGTCATAGACGCTTATCGTCGGGTGTGCGGCCCCCAGAGGAGGTTGACTCGCAGCATTTCAACACGCGTTTTTTTTCTGCTTGACAAGCCGACCGAACGTGACATGGGGGCGTGGCAGCATCGACGATTCCATTTTTTAATTCGATGATCGAGATTGTGACTTAATTTCGATCGATTTCGATTTAAAATCGAAATCGTGACACCCTTAGTGAAGACCCGCAAGACGTGAAAGACAATTCAATTCAGTATCACGCGCTGTCTGAGGCGATGGTTCTCGGGGATGTTTGGATGTTTGCGTTCATGACACTTCTTGACCTGCACACGTCCTGTAATAATGTAGGCAACCACTCATTATACATAAATCAGGTAACTGTTCATGTTTTACCTACCGGTACATAGCTTATATGATTTAGTTTTAATCCAAATAACACGTGCTGAGTGAATGATCAGCAATCAAGAGCATTCAACAGAAGTCTCTCTCTCACACAGCTATATGAAGCGGTTTCAGAGGAAACCGGTTTTCAAAAATAACATTGTGCACACCTGTCAGTTTTCAGAAAAGTGTTCGTTACACGAACCCATGTCTATGCCATCAAGAGCAGGCCAAACCTGTAGGTGGCAGTGTCACGAGAAGCTCAAGCCCACGTTAGCAAATCAGAATCCCGAAAATAGTCACATACTGTGACTCTGTTTTTCTCAGTTTACATGCAAACGTGCAAACGAAGTTTTCCAAAATCTCCACTCTGGTCGGAGATTTTAGAAAGAATAGTTTTCAGAAGAGAATTCTCCGTTTGCGTGTAAACGAAGGGCACAAACGAAGGGAAATGTCTCCGCTTTTCAATATAACCATGTACGTGTAAACGGGGCCCCAGACTATTTAAATGTTCAGCAAGCAATCTCATTGGCTGCAGGATCAGCAGAGACCAATCAGCTTGTGCCATGCGTTAATGATGTGATTGCTTGCTTTCAGCCGCCCTCTAGAGTTTCATGATTGAAATAGATATTATATATATATATTAATGAATAAATAACTAAACAAATAAGAACACCAATAAATAAACAAATCCATTTAAAAAAAATGCTAATTTGTAGTACTTTCTCAAAATTGGTCATTGTGTCAGCCTGGAACCGATCAGCACACCTTTGTTTCCAAGCACCTGGAAGTGATGTAAAACCAGCCAATCAGATTAGATCTACTGATTTGCTGCAAGTACTTCAGTTGTGTGTGTGACATGCATCAGTTGGTCCATGGGTGTTGTGTCAGAGGCTGAATCACAGAGTGATGTGATTGGTTTATGACTTGGGCTGGTAACCAGAAGGTTTTAGGTTCAAACCCTGCAATGACTGATTGACCATGACTCTTGATCTCATCGGGGACCGGCCCTGTAATAAGCAGAGTAATAAAGTCGTTTTGGATAAAAGTGTCGGCTAAATGACTGCTCAGCCACTCTCATAAAGTGCTGGGGTGTTTGATACTGCTGCTTCTGCGGTGACAGTGCTTCTGGGAAAGCGTTGGGGTGTTCGTGCAGATGCTTCACTCAAAGCCCTTCTGCTTTCGTCCTTTGCACACTCTCTCTTTCCTGTGTGCCACCGGCTGCCTTCCTGTCATCTCTATTTTAGTGTGAGGTCTGTGGGCCTCTGAAGAGTCTCAGTTTCCTTTCTCGAGATGAGTGTTTCCAGCGCCAGGCCAGGCGACAGCGGGTCCTGCTCCTCAGGCATGCTGGGACACGGGGAGTGGCGTATGCCTCGTGGCGGAGTTATTTTACAGGTCTCACTCTGGGATCCGTGCAACATGTTTACAAAGATGTTTGTGTGTACAACATCTTATCTGTGCACATCTTATAGTTGCTGTGGTGAAAACTTGAGCAGATCAAATTGAACAAACTAGAGATACATTTCCTAGCTGATATAATAGCAGATGAATCAGAATGATACAATATGATAGCCGATTATTCCGATACCAAATAGTTTTATTTTCTTAAGGAAGAAAAAACTCTCCCAACTAATGCTGTAAACTATACGGGAAATATTTACATTACATTTGCATTTACTATACAAGGAAACCTCTCATCTGGTACATTAATATTAGAGGTTATTATTGACAACAGAGCTATTATATTCAACTGCTATTTATTTTCAGATATAATAATTACATTACAAATACACATAAGTTAGCTTTCATAAGCACTTGTCTTTATGGCGAATTTATTCAAACATAATTAACATTAAATAAGCTCCTCTAGTGTTTTTTAGATGACTAATAACTGAACATTAGGGGTGTGACGAGACGATACACGATATTAGGTTCAAGGTATATGAACTATTTTTAAGAAATCTTCAAAGACAAATTATATGATTGGAAAAATTATTTTATTTGAAAATGTAAATAATTGTAATGCAAATAATTTTATTTCAAAATCCAAAACAATGCAAGTGCATTTTGAAATGTTTTTACTAATCTAGGGCTGTCACTAACGATTATTTTGGTAATCAAGTAATCGGTCAATTATTTTGATGATTAATCGAGTAATCGGATATTTTTTTTTGTATGGTAATAAAAATAGACTTAAGTGAACAATAGCCTATATAATATAATAACAATGAAGAAATAATAATGGGTTCAAATAAAGTATCAAAAGCAAGTAATTATTTGTTTTTATTGAACACCACTGTTAAAATACATAATGTAATATATTGTAATATAAACCTATGTACATTATTCATCACAGCAACCCCAACCCAGACACACAATGTTGAAATTTGCATGCAGATCCGTTAAAATGAAATGTTGCACTTTTCAGCAGTTTAACGGCAGGTATACAGCTCAGCACTTGTTACCTGTCAGCGTTTTGAGTGAATGTATGTGTACAGTTTCAGTCATGCTCAACTTGCCTTCGGGTCTCACACACTAACACACCAACACACCTTGTTTGACCTGACTCGCAGAACAAGTCCGTCTACTGCCTGAAAAACATTAATAGACCAAAAGCATAATTTCACTAAAGTTTCCTGTTCCTTTTCCTTTATTAAAGGACAATGCTTGACCTCACTTCTTGAAAAGTAAGAATCTAAATGAAATTATCAAGGCAAACAAATTGCTCATATTGCTGAATGATAAATGCATCCATACCCTTAAAAAATATAGGAGCCAATTTAAATTTGAAAAGAATTATGACTTAACTCTGACGCATTTCTGATTGATGTGGTTATTGTTGTTTCTTAACTTTCCATGACTGTATTCTTACTGGTTCACATGTATTATTTCTTAAATACCTTTGTGTGCTGGATTGTGTTGTGACTTAACTTTAACTTACTTCATCAAAAAATAGTAGTGAAAATTTGCAACCTTAAATGTCCAGTGTTGCAGTGTTTTGTTTTTTGTTTTGTTTTGTTTTTTGCAATGTTTTTCCAAATCATACCCTGATTCAAATTTTGCCTAAACAAAATGTTTTTTAGAATGAATGTTTTCCCAAAGACACATTTAAGGGTGAAAAAAATAATACGTCATGAATCAATGCATGTGTCTCTCAGGGTTAAATGGATGGAGAGAAAAAAAAAGATTGTTTTAAAGTGTATGTTTTTGATTCATCATGGCAGTAATTCCTGAAATGATGTAGTGATGCTGTACGGTCTCAGGAAAGTATGCCAAAGTGTGCTGGTCTGCTCCATTCAATAGAACCTAATGCTCAGGGGCCTCATTTATAAAGCTTGCGTACGCACAAAACGGGGCTGAAAACATGCGTACGCCAGTTCCTGCGCAAAAGGTGGGATTTATAAAGAAAAACTTGACGTGAAAATATGCGCACCTCCACGCAAACTCTGACCCATGCGTATGCACATTTTGGAGACCGATGGTGAGCTGGAGTTAAATGTCTTTTTGGTCACTTTTAGACAGAAAATCGAAATAAAATTATACATATACAGAAAGATAATAGCTACAAATATAATTTCATTCACCAAGCCTATCACTTGAAGGAAATATCCACACCTTAAATGTCCGCGCCAGCGAGCGCGTTGGGCCGTTAGTGAAACTGACGCATATCTGACGGCAGATGAAGTAAAACTGCAAATCTTCATTATGAGTCCTAATCATAATAGGCTACAGTGCATATTCACAATAACAGTTTAAATAAAATAATGATTTAAACTATGTTTTACTATATAAACATTTATGCTCTTTAATGGAGTTAAACACTTAAACTTCATGACATTTACTGAAAAGTTAAAAATATATATAGCCTATTCAATGAATAGCATAGGCTACATATTTGTTGTGCATGCGATGCTTTTTAACTCGGCATACAGAGATAATGCTTATCATGATAATAGCAGATTGTGCAAATATAATGCACAACAAGGTCTATCTGTTTCCATTACAAATATAAATCAATTAAAAATACTATTTGTATTAATGTAATGTGACGGCACATCCGTATTTCATATTTTCCTTATGTCTTGTACCGTATGCATAGTAAAACTAGGCGTTGTAAGCTCCATATATGGTCATTTCGGGGAGGAGACGCATGTGCGCACAATCTTCCGCTGAGTGGGATTTATAAAGTGAATCCTGCGCAGGTTCTGGCGTACGCACGCTTTTATAAATCTGAATATTTTTTTGCGTACGCCATTTTTGGCTTTCAGGCGCACGTACACTTTTAGTAAGGATCCTACGCACAGTTTTATAAATGAGGCCCCAGAACTGAGATATTATCTTTGCATTCGACACATGAAAAATTGTGATCAGCAATAATTTGATGGGTGTGTTTTTGACTTGCTTTAGTGACCGAGCAAATAAACAGCACTTAGTCATAACTCATTTCTGTGAATTCCCCCATGGTATTCTAGCAAACATTGCAAATACAAATATCTCCAGTTAATATGCAAATTAGTTTGCACGTGTATAGATGTATAGCCTTACTCAGAAGACTGTTATCCAATTTGTAGTTCTGAAAACCAACCAGATAAAGACTACACGACTTAGGCTATATCTTCTGTCAGTCACCATCACATTATTTGTGTGTCCGATTGGAATCTGATCTAAATGATTGACTGTACACACTGTGTATCGCAACTGTTCAGTTTTTTTAGGTAATTAGATTATATTACATCTTAAAATACTCGTAATCAGACTACAGTTACTTTTTTATTGAGTACATGTTTACATATTATTCATATTTCGGTTTCGCTTATCTACCCCGAAGTGATACAATTCTGTCTAAAAATGTTTAAGGCCAGACAAGTAGTTTGTTAAGGCTTGGTTTGTAGGGAATTACAAACCTGCGCACATATATTCAAATGCACATAACTATAGAGTTAATTATTGATGCGCACGTGAGCGCCATCAGTGTTTCTCACAGGTTCGAGTTTAAAGTCTGTGTAGAGAGAACGGTGTCGTCTTAGCGGACTCTAATTTGATAACTAATGATCGTTGTGACGGAAGTGAATCAATCAAAACTAACTTTAGCTGGAAAATATATTTATTCAAGAAACGAAGCCAAAACAATCTCTGTTACCTTAAATTATCAATGTATCACTGTAAAGCTGCTTTGAAACAATCTACATTGTTAAAAGCGCTATATAAATGAAGATGACTTGACTTGACACAATGGCAGTAAATCATTCATAATTGATTGATTCTCTGTAATTCTTCTATTTAATGTTTAAAAATGTCCTTTCTTAAAAAAAAAAAAGCATATCACTCATATACTGTAAATTCAGAAAATCTTTTAGTATTGTGAAATTGCACACACTGACCAGCCACTGGTCAGTTGATGATAATCACATGGAAAATTGAGAGGCCACAAAGCATTTGACCACTAGATTTACAGAAAGTGTTTTTACGTGGCTTGAGAAAGTGAGATGAACCAGATTAAGAAAATCTGATTATAGCTACTAGTGACTACACTGAAACTGTTTATAGAAATGGGAATATGATTTCAAACCACATCTGAATGTAGTTCAAAACTGATTTGTAAAAATCTCCTTTTCTCTTTTTTTTTGCCGTTCACACTTGCTAAATATGATTGGATATGCACACAATTCATATTTGGACTGTCAGTCTGACCGAGGCCATACTGTGTGTGTCTATAGACAGATTGGCACTGCTGTTAGTAGCGGTGTGTGAGTCGGCACGGTTATCTCAGTTCCTGTAGCACAACGTGATCTCAAAGCGCCAGCAACAGCAAGGTCACAGGTTCGATTCTCAAGGTAAAAAAAATATACGGCACTCTCTCAACATAGTACTTTTTTTTTCTTCTCAACATTTTTCTTTTCTTTTTTGTCTGTTCTCTGCATAGATTTGTTGCTGGGGAGAGACAATGTTAATTATAAATAATACATTTAGCACTGATAATAGATATAATTTGTTTATTAATAGGTCATTTTTTGTCTATTGAAGTGTCACGTCATTCCTTTGGTCTCGTCTTTATTTAAATCCGTTGTGAATGTAGTCTCCCCTTAGCCTGGCTCTGCCCTCATACGTACTTCCACTCAATACTAATGTTCCTTCAGTACGTCGTCTGGGATTGCGGTGTATTCTTGGGTTTTCTCCGGTCTATTTTTTACCGGTCCAATCAGCGAACAGAGAGAGTGGCTGAGAACGATGAGGGTGCGCTAGTTTGAGTTGAAGTTTCGTCACGACCAAACGTTAGTGATTGGTTATGGCAGATCCAGAGTGTCTCTAAGCAGATCCAATAGTTTTAAACTTCAACAGAGATCCCATTTACACTGCATGGTTTAAGTGACCCAATTCCGATTTTTCCTCATGTGGCTCAGATCGGACATCAGGCCTCACTCTTATGTGGAAATAAATCAGATATGAATCATGCATTTGCGTGTGCCATGTAAACAGACAAATCGGATATTCCCCAGTAAATGTGAGGCGTATGCCATTAAAAAGGGGACGTCAACTCAGGTGGACACCAACGATCACATGACGTATTAATTGCGTGACGGAGGACGAAGGCTCAACACAGTGGAGTAATTTTTCTCCGCTTTACGAGAGCAATGTTTTGCTGACCTTTGAAAATAGTGCGCAAAGTAAGACACCGGATAATTCGAGATGTACGGATGAGCTCCAACGGCACTCGAATCCACAGCCAAAAACAAATCATCCGCCCGCCACTCACCCGCACCAATCATTCTCTCTGATTTAAAGGACAAGTTCGGTATTTTACACTTAAAGCCCTGTTTACAGATCGTATCTGATGAAATAGAACGGTTAAGATTAAACTTTGGACAGATGCTGCTGTCGCGAGAATTTTAGGTTTATATCGCTTTCCCCCCTCACCCCCACAATGGTTGTCTATGTGCACTGGAAGATTCCTTCCTAAAACACATTAAACTTTCGTTTACAAAGACGTGAAACTCACCGAGTGGTCAGGGGTGTTCACTGATACGGTTCCAAAAAAAATCGCTGAAAAAGATGCTTTCCAACAGGTTTTATCGTAGTTTTTGTCCAACTCCATGACTTGTATTGAATGTGCTGTGTGAGGTGCGGTATTACTCCGCCGCTGGAGTGTCTATTATTCAAGCTCTCAACGGAAGAATCACGGCTGTGACACGTTTGGCAAAATAGGTCCACAAAAGCTAAATAAACCTAAAATTCTCGCAACAGCAGCATGTGTCCAAATTTTAATCTTAACCGTTCTATTTCATCAGATACGGTCTGTAAACAGGGCTTTAAGTGTAAAATACCGAACTTGTCCTTTAAGTATCCGCACCCGATGGGCAACTTACTATTATTCTTATGTGTTGTAACGCGTGAGGATAAATGGATTATCATCATCACCTTCAACGGCGGACTCGGCGACGGTTGATGTGCGCGTCTCTGGTATAATACACTGATGAATGAGCGCTGCTTTTAAATGAACATTTCTTTAAAACAAAATTTATTTGACAGAATTTCATTTTCTTAATGGCATTAACAGGCTTTACTCCCTTGAAACTTAAACTGGAATGGAACATGCTCATATTTTAGAGAATGTAGTTAATATATTCGTTAATAATGATTTATCATATCCACCCGCGACCCACCCGAAATTAATCAGAATGTTATTTTTATTAGTCGACCCGCCCGATCCGCGGATTATCTGCAGAGCCCCCGCGGATATAACCGCGATCCGCGCATCACTATAATCGGTACTATGCGGTTATCCGGACCACACAATGGCCTACCCCTAACCCCGCCCCTAAACCTATCCGTCACTGGGGTTAAGACCAATCAGGGATGAGTATACGGACTATACGGGACTAAAAGACACACGTGTGGTCCGGATAACCGTATAGTTCCTATAATCATTTTGTCTGCTTCTGCGTCCATTGCATATCGAGCTGTTTTACTTCATTTTCCGGGTCAGAACGTCTACATTGGGTTGTTTTGGCAGTGTATAGTGTAAATGCAAACATCGGATACGGGTCACTTTTAAAAGATGATGTAAGCGGTGGGTAGTCAAAAAAATCGGATATAGTCAGCAAATCGGAATTGGGCATCAAGACCTGCAGTGTAAATGCAGTACCCGCCTACAAGGAAGTTGTAACGTTGTGACTACGTTTACAAGCTGTCAATATTTGGGTTATGGTCGGGTTAAGGTCACTATTTGGGTTTCTGAAACGTTCCTCTACTCAAAAGACCAAGATTCCTTGCGAATAGAACATGCGCAGAACACAAATCAATGTTCCTTTTCATGGGGATATGCCGATACGCGTTTACATGACCAAATATTCGGGTTAGAAAAGGGGTAACCCAGGGATCATATTCGTGTTTTTAAAAACGGGAATATGAGCATATTCGGGTTTTTGCCGGTGTTTACATGGCCGTGCGCGACCGGATTATTGCTCAAATTCCGGTTTTGAACGGGTTATTGGCTGCTTGTAAATGTAGTGAAGAGAGGCCAGACTCTCTGTACAAATGAAGTGCACGGGAGTCTGGTAGGGCCAGGCTAGTCTCCGCTGTGCTTCTATATTTGTATTTTGCACAGAGTTCCGGCTTTTGTCGAATATTCCAAATCATTGCATTTCAAATCAGAAGTTCCATTGCCTCCGGATTCTGCCAGATGTCAACTGATGAACTGTAGGATAATGTAGCTTAGTAGGGTTTGGACCAGAGCTAATATGTCTCGTTTGATCATTCAAATGTAGGCGTACTCCCTGCTTGTGGTTTGCAATTTCACCGTAAGCTGAAATAAATGTGACATGAAGTCTGCATGTACATGCGTGTGCATGTGAGAGTGGGAGTTAGACGGTCCCCATGATTGGCCTTTGACCTACTTTCTTTTCATTCCTTGTCTGTAAGCGTGTCAGTATGATACTCGTATCCCGGTGTGAGGCGACCTTCCCTCGCACTGCCATTATCTCCTGTTGTTCACTTTATGGGCCGTTTCACGCTGAAAGATTGCGGTGTACGTGGCCCCGATATTCCTTCTCTCTGTTCTCCTCTCCTTCTGGCTTCTCACCAGTCGCTTTGTGTTGTTGGTTTTTCTTCCAACTTGGCAGCCGTGCGCTGAAGGAATGCTCTCTCTCACTCGCTCTCCTTCTCATTGTTTTATGGCTCTCCTCAGCGACAGGCTGGCCCCTTCACAAACGTGGGATAATTAAATGTTTCATTCTTTTTTAAACACTGCTGCTATGCTCCACTCCTTCTCCTCAGGTCTAAGATTAATAAACATCCGTGTGGTTTTTGAACGAGAGCCCGACAAGGCACACTTACCATAGTAACTCGTTGAACTCTGGGGGGTATAAACTGGAGATATACGAAACACACAAGTTGTATATAAACACAAAGTCACAAAAGCGCTCTTCACGCTCATACACACACACACACACACACACACACACACAGCCATTCAGTCATTCACACATCATAGTCATAGGATGAACACTGGAAAAATATTAAAG
Source organism: Phoxinus phoxinus (assembly GCF_949152265.1). NCBI lineage: Eukaryota > Metazoa > Chordata > Actinopteri > Cypriniformes > Leuciscidae > Phoxinus > Phoxinus phoxinus. The sequence goes on from NC_136889.1 coordinate 31,195,193, forward strand.
GGGTCATGACATGAGAAACCAAATTTGCCTTGATCTTTTGGTATATAAGAGGTCTTTGTACCATTAAAACGTCCTGCAAGTTTCATATCTTAAGACGTCCTCCCCATTATAAACGAATCATTTATTTAATCAAGCTCTAAATACAGCTCGTTCTGGATCCATGGTAAGAAGTGACGTCACGGTACGAAGTGACGTACCAGCGTTTGCATATGACCGCCTCCAGCACAAGACAACTACGCTTTAAGCGCAAGGCAACTACGCTCATTTCGTATCATTGTCGCGCCCGCGCGCCTCACAAGTGTTCAGTCGACGGACAGCGAGTGGGTCTGTGTACAGGGAAATTACGATGCCGCAGATGTGCTGTTCCTGGCTGTGGACAAACAACATCTTTGAATACGCTGCGAAAGATCCAGTCGTCAGGGAAAAATGGATGCACTTTATTTTTTGCGGACGTCTCAGTCACGGCAGTTTGAGACTTAAAAGCAGTTTAAGTTTAAGCGTTTGTTCTATACATTTGAAGGATGACTGTTTTGAGAACAAATCCCAAAATGAAGCTGGCTTTGCCAGAAAACTGTTGCTCAAAGATAAGTCCGTGCCGACTATTCTGGGCTCAACAACGACGACGCAAACTGTAAGTAATGTATTTAAAACTTTAAACTACTTTTTAAATACGCTGAATCCGCAAATGTTCTGGCTGGGGGCGTTAATAATTGATGCATAGGCACTGACATTAGCCAATCATAACAGTGGGCGTTAACACTGAACTCTTAAAGGGGAAACACCCCCAAAACAGACTCCAGACTGGAAAAGGTCATAAATCACTACATTTTAAAAGTTTTTAGTAAAAAAAAACTATAGTAATACTATAATTGCACCTAAGGGAACATAATAATAAAATAAAAAAAAACATGTCATGACCCCTTTAATGCTTAACACAGCATCCGTTTTTCCCATCATCCTTTGGCTAGCGTTATATTACATGACCACACTCTTATTCATGCAGATGCTTTTAAACTATCAAGTGTGATAAGACACAAAAGAGGGCACCTGTGAATCTCCTGTCTGTACCACACACACACACACACACTCGTGCACACAGAAAGCCGCTTCAGACAGCACTTAAACAGACTAAACACAAAATTATGCCAAAATGGCCGTTTTGTCGAGTATCCAGGCAAGCATAGTCTTAAATGAGTTAAATTAAGTCTTAAATGAATATAAAGAGTTAGAAAATGGGATCCGCGGCAGGTCTTAAAGTGACAGCAGCCTAATAAACCTGCTGCTGTCTGACATTAAAGGGATGGTTCGTAGTAATTTAAATATAGAAGTTTGGTACCATTATGGACATTATTAGTGGGGTAATTTACGAGATGCACTCGGATCCATTAGCGCCTGCACTAAACCATTCGGCCGATATCTCTAAATAAGCTCGAACTATAATAATGTTCCACCGAGGGGAAAAAAGCTTCTGGGGGTGTTTGGCTCGAGGTCATGGTGCAAAGGACCCTAAGTTGATTTTATACCGGACCATCCCTTTAAGGACAATCAAAGAACAGAAGAAAAGGAGAAAATCACTCACTGCTCTTGCCTGAATAACGTTTGCAGCATTAAGAAGTATTACTATTAATCTATATTTCATTTATAATGTATGCAGTGAACACTGAAGTGTTTGATAACTTCATTATGACCTAACTGTTTACTAGGTTGCATGGGTCAAAGCCAAAAAAACAACAACTTTTTGTGCCTGACTGGGCCAATAGGAAAAATGTAACCCTGATATATTGAAGGCACAGGTACATTGGACTTTATTATAATGAGCTGTGAAGATAGTTTAAAGTTCACTTAAATTAAAAGTTAAAAGTTATATATTTTTAAAGCCTAATAAATGTTAAAATGTATAGCTTTCGATTATAGTTTAATGCTGAATGGATATATTTAATGGCTAAAATTGAGAAAAAATAAATTTCTTAGAAACATCAGTAGTATTGGTGCCTTCATTAAAAAAAGAAAGAAAAGAAATTAAACATATTTAAAATATTAAATACAGTATTTATGGTGTTTCTACATTAATTGGGAGTTTAAATGTGAAATGATTACAATATTAATGTAAAAAAAAATCAGGTGTGATTATGTGCAATTAATTACAGAAAAATGTCAGATTAATTAGTTAATTATTTTAATCAAATTAAAGCACATTATATTATATATTATTATATTATATTATATTATATTATATTATATTATATTATATTATATTATATTATATTATATTATATTGACCTGTTCTGCAAGACATTTTTTATAAATTAATTTAATAGACTTTCTTGGTAAAGAATTGCAGCTGACAAAGCATTGTAAAAAAAAAGTGTTTTGCTTGGGTAACCTAAAAATGTGCTTCTGAATGATATGCTTGTTTTATGATTTAATATCTCCAAGTCACATCAGGGGTCAAATACAATAGAAAAAGTGTGTGTGTGTGTGTGTGTGTACACTGTGCAGATGATGGCCGAGAGTGAGGCTTTAGAGGACACACTGGCTCAGTTGAGCGAGGCTTTAGTGTGCGTGGCCGTTCTCCTGAAGCCTTGACACCTCCACGTGTTCTCCTCCCCTCCCCCGCCCCAGTGTGTGTGTGTGTGTGTGTCCGCTGGAACAGCAGAGGTTTAAGACGCTCGAGCAGGGGAGCTTTAGCCACTCCCTTAGCCAACCAAGATTTTCTTTTTTTACCCCTTTATCTCCTCCTCCTCTAGTTTCCCTTGTTCTCGCTCACTCGCTCGCCCTGGCTTTTGTGTGTGCAGCAGCGTGCGAGAACGGAAGAATGTGTGTGTGAGACAGAGAAAGAGACACACACGGGCACAGACAGACAGACGAGGAGAAGCGTAGAAGAGAAGATCTCGTGCAGCGGTGAAGAATGGACGACAGCGCGACAGGTTTATCTCCAGTGTGTAACTCTACGGCCATGCTGAACCACCACTGCACCGGTAATGCAGCACAGCGGGATTGGGGAGGGTTGTGTGTGTGTGTGTGTGTGTGTGTGTGTGTGTGTGATTGAGATACGTGTGTGTGTGTGTGTGTGCAATGTAGAAGCAAGAGTCTTCCTTTTTGTCATGTGGAGGTTCCCTCTTCACACCACACAGAGAGGAAGTGTGTGTAACGCTCTAACCTCACAACATTGATGCATCTCAGCGGTGTGTGTGTGTGTGTTTAGTGAGAGTCAAGCAGTTCATTTGAATGCTTGTAAATGGTCACCACCCCAGGAGAGAGTTGTGTGTGGTTAGTTGTACTTCAAAATAAATATTTTGTATAAATGTATGTTGGCTTGAGTAACTTGGGATTGCCCGTTTTCTAACTTGCGTTTTTCTTGCAATGCATGATCAAATATTGCCTCAAAAGCCCATTTTCCTCTGAACGTTCAGCATGCACTGGAAATCTTCAAGCTTCCTCCGGCAGATTTGGCTCAGCCGGTTCTGATGTCCCGTGCACTTTTACCACAGTACATGATCAACATCACTTCTGTAGACTTGCAGTGAAGATTTCTTACTAAACCCAGCAAACGTAGCGCAGACTCTCTGCTGTCTTTTCTAATAACTCAACTTACCCATGTTCTTACAGTGTAGCAGATCCATGAACTTTTGTTGAGGGAATGTGAGGAGGACTGTACTTTTTACTGCAAGTTTTTTGTTAAAAGCTAATTATTGATTATTAAAGTGTTCATTTTAACCATAAAAAGTGTTCGGTTTAAATTGGCGAGTTAAACGTGTTTAATTTGGCACAAAATTTCTGGCATATATAATATTACTGTTAAAAACGTTGGGGTCAGTAAGATTAATATATATATTAATTAATGCTTTTATTCAGCAAGGACACATTAAATTGATCAAAAGTGACAGTAAAGACATAAAAGATTACTATTTTTAAAATAAACTGTTTTCAACATTGATAATAATCAGAAATGTTTTTTTAGCAGCAAGTCATCATATCAGAATGATTTGTGAAGGATCATGTGACGTAATGATGCTGAAAATTCAGCTTTGATCACAGGAATAAATTACACTTTACTAGATATTCAGATCATTTAAAAAAAACTGTTATTTTAATTGGTAATGTTTGAATTTTTGGTCAAATAAATGCAGCCTTGGTGAGCATTAGAAGCTTCTTTCAAAAACGTTTTAAAAATCAAATCTACCTTGATGAGATGTTTGAATGGTAGTCAGTGTATGTCATGCCCATAAACAACATATAGTCTAGTGACTGGCAGCATTATATTCTATATGCTTACATTAACTACATATTTTTTAGATATACTTTTTTTCTCGCACTTTCTTCTTGATGAAACTGTTCCGATGCGTGAGATATAGTTACAGGATCAGATTCATCCACGCAGAACCTGTTCCTCTGTGAGCTGCAACCACAGATGTACATATCATATAAGCTTCAAACTTTAATGCTTTTAAAACAACTTCATGATGAGGCTAGCTCAAGTCAACAGTCACAGATTATCCTGACAAACTGTCTTTTCTCTAAGTAAGATGAAGTTTTGTCTAGTGTGTGTGTGGATGCTTGTTCCTGTGTCTTGTGGCTTTTTATTGGGATGCCACGTCTGTACAGAGTGTGTTTTGTGGTGTCTCATTCATGGAGATGAAAAAAAAGAAAGTTTTCTGCAATGACTAGATTTAGGGGATAGAATAAAATACAGTTTTTTACCGTATAAAATCATTGTCAATGGACTGTCCCCATAAGTGTGTGTGTGTGTGTGTGTGTGTGTGTGTGTGTGTGTGTGTGTGTGTGTGTGTGTGTGTGTGTGTGTGTGTGTGTGTGTGTGTAAGGTTAGACTAGCACTACTGAGGATGTGAAACACAGGTACAGTGGTGAATGTGGGCTGAGTACTGCCTCTGGTCAGGGTGTTTCTTCCTTTCATTGTAATAAACGCTGGTTAACGAAACAATAAAAAGTGAACGATTAACCTGTGTGTGTGTGTGTGTGTGTGTGTGTGTGTGTGTGTGTGTGTGTGTGTGTGTGTGTGTGTGTGTGTGTGTGTGTGTGTGTGTGTGTGTGTGTGTGTGTGTGTGTGTGTGCGTGCGTGTGTGTCTTTGCTCACACCATATGTGAATCTGCCGGCAGTGTACTGTATGTATGTGTTCAGCTGGTGTTCGGATGGAGTGTGTTTGCATGTCTCCTTGCAGATGGTACACACACACAAACTCCTCTATGTAAATGTCCTTCTGTGTGATGCACTCTTTTCTCATCTTCTTTAGATGAAGCTTCTTTAATGAAATCTTTAAAAAAAAAATTGGTAAAGCACTTTCTCCTATCCGGGTTTGTATGCGGAGACAACTGTAAGTAAACCATTAAAGGTTTATTTCCTTTAAGTGTAAACACTGAGTCTCTGTGGCGCTTTCAAAACATTGCTCTGTTTGTTTAAGCGTTCAGAGCTCAACCAATGGCAGAGGTGTGGGGCGGGGCTTTCTGTTTGTTTGACCAATGGGGAATGACAGAAAGCTGTTTGAAAACACGATCTTGGAGAAAATACACACTTCAGTTTTTAAGAGTGTTGAAAATAAAACTGTTGCGTAACAATTTTACTATCAAAGTTCATATCTCTCTCTCTCTCTCTCTCTCTAATATATCTTTCAGTTGTTTTATTTTGTCACATCTTTCATAAGCATACTGAAAGACATGCAGCATAATTATACCCATGTATATTACATCACACACACATTTACTTGTGTGTGGACAATCCATAGACTTCTATTGTTTTTATGTCTAGCTATAGGGTTGAAATATTGCAAATGAAGGAATCGTTGAATGATAATTTACGATAACTGAATGATATAAGTTTTAGTTTGACCCAGATAGCACAGAATAGACTGGGCGACTGATACCTGTGTGAGTGTGTGTGTGTGTGAGTGTGTGCGCGCGTGTCCAAGCGTTCCGATGACGAATGCATGTGCTTTCATAGCAAATTATTGATTTTCATGTAAAGTAAATGTAAAAATAAAACACTGCCTGGTCTTCACTGTATGAATTAAATATAAATTGATTCTTATTAAAGATTCAAAAGTCATTCAGTCAAGAGCAGTGAGTGATTACATCTTACTTGTACGTTCACACCGCCGCCGGCGAGAGCGGCAAAATTCGCTCTCGCCGCCCTGCTATCGACACCGTGAGATTCGGGACTCTCTGGCGCTCTGACGTAGATTTTAGAATGCGTGATTTTTTTAAAACTTTATATAAAGGAGCCGCAAAGCAAATAAGAACATAAATCAGTATCATATTTTGTGCATACTGGCCACATGTAGGGTATAAGTTAACCTATTAAAATCTTTTAAATGTGAAAGTAACAAAACACCAACAATTTCAGACACCTTTTTCCATTCGTCGTTCTTTTTATTAATGTCCCTGTATGTAAACAGGGACACGTCGTACAATAACGGGAAACCCTCAACAGAAATAATTAACTTATAATTTTGCTTAGGAACTAATGTGGTCGGAACCAAAGTTTACAGGATTGTGTTCTCTGGTATCCTCTCAGGCGGAGGACTTCTACATTCCGATTGGTTGCCGCTGGTTGCCGCCGAACCGCGTCATAGCTTATTACCATAAAGTTGACAAATTTCAACTCTTCTCGCCGTCCAATACGCGCCGCGCCGCCCTCACCGGAGCTCGCCGCCGGCTCTCATTGAAAATGAATGGCTTCCGGCCAATTTGACGCTCTCGCCGCCGGCGGTGTGAACGTACAGTCTTTTGTTGTTTAACTTGAATGACACAGACTGCAGAAGGTTTATTAGGCCGCTGCCACTTTAAGATTCACAGATTGACAGATTTACAGATACTGTTTCTCATCAGACATAACCGACTATGTGCTTTGGCGGTGTATCATTCATCACATGTAGCCTATCTCATGGAGTTCTTTATTAATGGCTTAATAATTATTTTTAACCACGTGCTGGTCCCACTCAATATTTTCTCATTCATGCATGTTTCTTTAGCACTTTAAAGTGTCAATAACTTTGGCGGTATACTGTGCTATATGGATATATTTACATACCGCATTAATAACGATCCAAGCACTTCCTAACCTTAATGGATATCTTCTGCAAAAACTGCATTTTCTAATTAAAAATAAATAAAAGATGTCCCCAAAAGCAGGGTTTTGTTAGATTTAGAGTCAGACTATGGGTGAGCGCGCACACACACACACACACACACACACACACACACACACACACACACACACACACACACACACACACACACACACACACACACACAGGTGCTGTTACAACCGTCTGCTTGTATTTGGCGGTGGATTTGATGTATGTTAGGCGAGAGTCCAGCACAGAGAGTCTCTCAGACAACTTTAACAGATGGACAGCTGCTGTGTGCGTGTGTGTGTGTGTGTGTTTGTGTAGGATGTGTTCGTGTGTTTAAGTTTATCTAGCGGTCAGAGGTTAGCTTGGAATTGTGCAATCGATATCCAAACCATAAGAATAGAAACTAGCTCTTCTGCTCATGCATGCCTGGACGTCTGCACTGATATAAATGACTTTTAAAAGCACAACAAATATATCATGAGGAAATCACGTTTAGATGATGTTTGCACAAACAAAGTATTAAGAACAAACTTTGGCTATGTATTTTTGGACTTTCAGATAATATATGGTATTTCTGTAGTCTTCTTTGAAGGACTTTGGTGGTATTCTGATAATGGTATCTGATACTATCACTGTCCTGTGGATCTGCCCTATTATTGTTTGTAACAGTGGTAGTTAGTGGTCGATGAATAGCCAATGCTGATAACAATATATCAGGGTGGCTGGAGGCGACATGTGTTATTAGTGATGCCAAATAAGATCATGTTTATCTATTAAGTAACGCAGACTTAGTCAATGTGTGGTTTGGTGGAGCGGATGTGCAGTTCTCTGTGCAATAATCCACTCATCCATCAGCATCAGCGAGCGGGCCGCTGCGTAACCCTCACAGCTGGCCCGAATGCAGTCTAATGTCTCTAAACAAACATGTCAGCACACGCGCCAAACAACCCGAGCCGCTGCGAGGGCAAGATGCTGGAATCTGCTGCGCAATAATTAACACTTCATGCAGACACACATTTTATAATTACAAGACAATGCACCGAGTCAAACCCTCATTCTTGGGCACGCGCTGGCACTGACTGTGTGCATGCTAGCGTTCTGCACAGTGTGCACTGCCTACCATTAGTTATACATACTGTGTGAAATGGCACATATTGTTCCGTTCAGATGGTTTTCAGAAATATTTAAGAGCACTACTGTCACATGACGTCAGTATGATGCGTTTCATTCGGAGAGTGGTGACCAGGTAACATTTATAAAATAAAATAAAATGAATCATAGATAGTTAAGTCAGGTCACCTTTATTGTTTCAAATCAGCTTTATAGTGATAACAGGAGAAATTATGCATTTCCGCTGTTGTTCTGCTGAAGTCAGTTCATGGTTGATTACCGGTAACTGTACATAACTGATAACTTTAAGTAACACTTTTTAGTTATTTTTCTGGTAATTCAATGTTAAAATTTGATCGTGTCGGCAGAGCAAGTAATGAGATGTTCAAAAGATTTTACTACCAGTTTTGTTGCACTGTGGTGGAAGCTCAAGTCGAGCACACTGCAGTGTGATGTGTTTAAAGGATAATTCCGGTATTTAACACCTTGAGTCTATATTGTAGTTTGTTTTGGATGATCAAGAGTGGTGGACAACATTTTTTTGACAATGGTTCCTCTCTCGAGTTTTTGACTATAATAGAAATGGCCATGGACCCATTTAACATTGGAGTCAATGGGCATGTCCGAAAATGTCATTAAAACAGCCAATAATGTTCGTTTACAAAACTGTTAAACTCACCGAGTGGTTAGTGGTGTTCGTTGATGATTATAAACAATATATCGTCGCAATATATGATTCCAATCCGTTTATTTTGCTATAGTGGAACTATTTTTTCAGACACTTCACAACCGTGTAACTTCCGCTCAATAATTGAATCTGAAGCGTTAGCACACTCCCGACCACTTGATGGCGATAACTGATGTTTATGTCTCGCGGGACACTCACGGTCACAGTCGAGTTCAACTTCATATTACAAGTAACAATTAATGAAGGTTTTGTTTGTTTATTTCGCTTACTCTCCCGGAGCACAGTTGCTCTGCTCGCTAGCCTTATGAGAAACGGAAGCGAGCAAAAAGACTACATCGACCAAATGTAAACAGCCCCCTTTCCGTTTCCGGTAGCGCATTTATATTAAAGAGCACTCAGTCCTTCAACAGAATTCAATGGGATTTTACAAAATGACGAATAAAACACGACAGAAACTGTATTTCGCAACACTTTTAGTTTCTGGAACATCAACGAACACCACTAATCACTCGGTGAGTTGCACAGTTTTGTAAACGAACATTATTGGCTGTTTTAATGACATTTTCGGACATGCCCATTGACTCCAATGTTAAATGCGTCCATGGCCACTTCTATTATAGTCAAAAACTCGAGAGAGGAACCATTGTCAAAAAAATGTTGTCCACCACTCTTGTTCATCCAAAACAAACTACAATATAGACTCAAGGTGTTAAATACCGGAATTATCCTTTAATGACCCTACAAGTTCAATTAAACCATCAAAATATGAGGAAAATATTTCAAATATAAGGTAAGAACATAACACTAAACTTAATTAAGGTATTTATTACACAAAATTATTTGGTTAAAAAGCCAAACTACAGCTACTGGTTTTATTTGACCTACCATGCAAAAAAATTACAAATTCATAAAATAAATATATCTATATATTATTATTTATTTTTTATTTTTATTTTTTTGCATGGTAGGTCAAATAAAACCTGTAGCTGTAGTTTGGCTTTTGGCCACTACTGTATGTTTTGCTATTTGAACAGCCATGGTCATTACTCTGAAATTACTTCTGGATTATTAGTCACATGGAAATATTATATGGTTAAGTTAAACGCGTTGCATTTTGGGACGCAGTATTCCTTGCAGTGTATACATTTTTGAGCAAATGCTGTAGGGTTATCTGGGATGCTAGTATGCACAGTGTATTGTAAAACTGGTCTTTATGGTAGCTTCGAGCAGCTAATCGTAGGGCTGCATGATTAATCCTGATAACACATGCAACATGCAGGCATGCACCTCTCTTAACAGTCGGTTAGCATCAGCTAAATCTGTCCATAATCTGAGGAGAGATGGTGGTGAAAACACATGTCACAACACTGCTCTGTTCCTCTTATCATCATCTAATCTCACACCCGGCCCCATCCATGTGTGAGTGTGGGCGTGTGTGAGTGTGTGTCGAGCCTCGGGACATACAGTGAATCATTAACATGAAGCTTCAGTGCGGTGTAGTTAATCATGTCTGTTACATGTCTGCTATTCTGCTGAAGACAGAGGAATCTCATTCACAAAGCTGCAGACACACACACACACACACACACACACACACACACACACACATAGCCCTTCAAATCAGAACGACTGATCAAAACCTTTGATTAAAGAGGTTTTTTCTCCCAAAATGAATGTTCTGTTAGAAGTTCAGACTCATCTTTTGCCAAACTTGAATGACTTTCTTCTCAAGAGGTGACACTTTTTCCATATAATGAAAGTCATATGGGTTTTAGAACAACATGAGGGCGAGTAAATGATGACAGAATATTAATTTTTGGGTGTTGTATTCCTTTATGACTTCCAGACAACTTCTGCAATCGATTTAAGGATTATGGAATAATTATGGAATCAACTTTTGAAGGTTAGAATTGAATATGAAAAAGGCTGGGTGAAATATATCATATTATTGCTCTTTTGAACTTTCTATTCAACAAGGAATCCTGAAAACAATTATCATGATTACCACAGAAATATTAAGCAGCACAAATGTTTTCAACCTTGAGTCATTTTTGAAATGCAAATGAATTGTTGAGGGTTTTGTATAGTTTCGTTCAAACAGACAGTTTGCTCTGATTCAAGTAAAACATAAAGACTCATTAATCAGGTCTTGGCATCGAAATAAGTCATTCCCTCCTGAACCTCATAACCTTCTCTGTATGCAAATGTGTGCTTTCAAATGTGTGCTTTCATATGTGTGCTTTCATATCTGACACACACGTATGAGTGTGTAATCCCCTGTGTGTAGACATGCTGGCTTATTATGTATAATTCATATTGCAAGCATGCAACAATGATACTAAGTCTCCAGAGGTTGTCTGGAGCTGCGTGCTTGTGTGTGTGTGTGTGTGTGTGTGTGAGAGATTCTGTGTCACAAGTACATTTACAGTAGTCTTATAACCCACATCACTACAAAAAGAGAGGTTGGCTCTTTTGCTTTCTTCAGAAATGTAAAGATCTAGTTGGTATTATGAATATCTCCGGTTAGATTTCAGGTTTAGTTGTGTGGGGTGAATCTAACTGAGAGTTGTACAGACGTAGTTGAGATTTCACCCCTCAGCGGAAGTGCGTCGTCACCGCTTCTTTCTTAGAAAAATGAAAACGAAGTGTAAATTTATTTCAGTATTTTCACTCTTAGCACCCACATCGTTGATGTCACTTCCTGTATGAGCTCACCTCTGCACAGACTCAGAGAGTATCACTGTCCTTTTTTACTACTCAAAGTTACTTCAAAAAATACCATGATACCACGATTTCAAACAATTATTACCAAGATGCATTGTTGAAAAAATATGGTAACAAGAAAAGGTGTGTTCCTACTGTTTTCTTTGGTCCATCTTTGAAGCATCTCTTTAATAAACATACCAGAGTCTGTGAATAATTGAGGGCTCATTTTCACATTAGCAAAAACAATATGCTTTCTCAATAAAACAACTATTAGTTTAAGTTTATATATTTTATCAGTGCAAGATATCTGCTAGTTGCGAAGCTTAATCATTAAACTCCATTTTGATATTACAAAGAAAGAGGTGTTTTCCCTGGTGAGCTTGTCAACTATGTTTCGGACAAACGGTTTGCCTCTACATACACTGATTAAGTGCCACACTTACTGCACTACACCCTGTAGTGTAAAATATAATCTGGAAGAATGTCAAAATCAGCAGATATTTAACAAATCAGTCTAAACATAATTAACTGGACAGATTGACAGCAGCCGATCTGAAGACCTCTTCTGTTCCCACTCGCAAATAAACAATATAGTTAAAGGGCACCTATTATGGAATTTTGAAATTTACCTTTCATGTAGTGTGTAACATAGATCTAAGTGAACAAAAACATCCTGCAAAGTTTGAAATATGAAAGTGCATCGTATATAAAGTTATTGTCTTTCAAAAGTAAGAGTCGACTCGGAGTCATTTTTATGAATCGTTAGAAGACCGAAGCTTTTTCTTTGACTAGATGACGTCAACTTGTCAAGTTATTTGAATACGATACGCCCACTTCTTGCGCTCCAAGGCCAGGGAAAATATCATGGCGACGAGACGCTGTGTTCTGAAGTGCGGCTCAAAAGCAAACTTTTTTCATCTGCCCAAGGAGGAGCATTTGAAGACTAAGTGGCTACAATTCATATATACCACAGAAGTATAGTCTGAGCCTTGTGCTTTGTTCGCGCCATTTTGAAGACGATTGCAAACAAACTTGGATCTTTTTAAATGCAATCAAACTTGGATTCGCGAGCCGGCTGATATTGAAGGAAGGTTCAGTTCCAAGTGTATTTGCATCAGCTTCCTCCTCCGTATCACAACCTGTAAGTGTTATTAATAATTTTTGCTTTTATGTTTTATGTAGCATGCTTAATAATTATTTTGTTTGTTGAGTAAGCACCGTTTAGCTTCTAGGTCTTCAATGGCAATTGTATTGAGATATGTGAAGTGTTTGTCGTTGTTTTCGGAGTTGTCTTAAAGAATAGAGTAATACCTCGTAGTAACGTAACTGCATTTTTTTTTTTTGTAAAAACGTTATGTTTATGCATCGGGCTAACGCAAACAAAGACTGATTGTGCTTTTACAATATGAACTCTGGGCTATGCTCGCTAACATAACATTAAATTATCTTATTTTTAGTTTTTTACTACAAACTACAAAGCAGTGGACTATAATCATTATTATAACACGATTTAATTGATAAAAGCATCATTGTACTCCGTGTTAAACAATAAGTATTATCTCTGTAAACACTGCTGGGTCATCTGACCAATCGCAGATTAGCGTCGCGCAAAGGAGGGGTTTGGGAAAACGAGTCGTTGAACGAATCATTTGGGAGTCGGTGAGCAAATCAGGTAAAAATAAATGCATATTATACGAAAACAAAAGTGTTTTTTGACATTGCATGCACGTAAAACTGTTGTTGGGGACTCCCTAAACAACATTAGGAACATTTTAAATGTCATAATAGGTGCCCTTTAATATGGTCAAATTAGTGAAATCTCCCTTAATCCACTTTCATCTTGACTCACACTCATATACATATACATATATATCTATATATATATTAGTGGTGGGAGATTGATAACCGCAGATGTGTGATGACGCTGCATGTGCTTAGAGGAATCTCATGCTTTTATGACGCAAAATTAATGTAAACACAGTCCGTTATGTCTAAAGGGATTAGACAGTACAAAGCACGTTATATTTAAAAATAAATGTTATATTTCTAAATCTATCCCTAAACTTAACCTTAACCCATATAGCTACCTTATAGTGCTTTAAGTTTACACTGTAAGTGTGTGTGTGTAAAATAAAGTGTATTATAATATAAAATTAAATTGGCATTACCAAAAAAGAGCACGACGGTTCCATCGGGTCCAACGAACATGATAATTCTATAGTACTTTTCAAGTGTTCACTGAACATTTAGTTCTGGCATGCATGTGAGTGTATAATAACCCGACTTCAGTTAAATGTTTTGTCTTCTAAACCATATAAGACTCACACATACACTTAACCAGTTTAGACATGTGCAGCCTTGTGCTCTACTCCAGTTTACAAGTGTGCAAAGTGTTTTAATCATCACCGTCAGCGCGACTTGATCTGTCTCTTTTTTTCTTTTTTTCTTTTTGCCAGTTAAGAGACGTCTCTACTGCTTCACGAGGGTCAAGTCCAAACTAGTTCTGTGTGTGACCAGTCTTTGCTTTCATCTAATCCTTATCTCGTACTCAGGAAGCGCGCAACTAAACACCACGACAGATTATCAAGGCTATCTGTTATGAATAAGTGTTGCAAATGCTAAACATTAACAAGACACATCAATCAATGCTGGCGAACGGTGTGTTTGTGTGTGACTTGAGCCTGAATGTGTCTGATTGCACAACTGAGTCTTATCTCGGCTCCAAATCTGCCATTTAACCCCGAGGACTTCCTCCATGGAGGAATCAAGCATGCCAAAAGCGTCTTACGAGCGCGCGATCTGGCCGCGCGCCACGGGACTGTCCTGCAGCGAATCGAGGATCTCTCTGGAGTTGTGTGTGTGAGCGTTTGCTGATCTCTGGTCTGAGCATGGGACGTTAGCACGTGTTTTATGCGAGATAAATCCATTTCATTCTGAGGGAATGTGTGTGTGTGTGTGTGTGTGTGTGTGTGTGTGTGTGTGTGTGTTTAGGTGTACGTGCTGAAGGGGTGGGGGAGAAAACTGAGGAATGTGACAAGCTATTGTGAAATATGACATGTGCGCAGGCCTTCCTTCCTCTTGTAGCCTGCAAGGAATCATGGGTAGAAGTGTAGAGGAGGGTGTACCCCACTCTGGAGAAACCTTACGCCGTTGATATACTCGGTGGAGGTTACCTGGGGATACTCCGCCACCCTCAAACCCTCCCTTCCTCTTACTTTTTAGCGCGCTCGCTCTGCCCTGCTTTTTTCCGTACGAACTGCCAGTATCAAACAACCTCCCAAAGCCATTTCCTCTCAAAGAAATGCATTGTGTTATTAACGTTTGCCCTCTCCATGTTTCCATGGGCCGCTGAGATAAGATGGTTTGAGAGGAAGGACCTGCAGACTGGGAGGAAACTGCGGGCAGGGAAAGCAAATGAAATATTGCGCTGTTTTGCAGCCCTCCAGACTTTAGATTTTATTAAATACTTCCTGCAACCTTGAGATGTTTACATTTTTGACTTGGATAAAGCATTTACATTTGACAAAGAAATCATTGTCAATGGACTGTCCCATAAAAGTGTGTGTGTGTGCGTGTTGTGAGCATTCACTCATGTTCTGGTTCTTTAGGTCAGTGGTTTTTGTTTCTGGACTACTCTACATCAGATTGTTCTTTGGACAAGTGATGACTTGACGTATCAAAATTGCTAATCGTATCAACGTGAATAGTAATGGCGGTCACATTGTCATTTTGCCGGCAAAAAGCTCACAGAAATAATTTTCAAAACAAGCAGCTTTCTGTTGGTTTACGTGGCGGATCACATGACCAACTTGAACCTGTTGCGAAATCTGTGAAAAAATTCCAGAGTTGACTGAATTTTGCAATAAAAAATTCAGTGAACAGTGATATAATTATGTGGCTGCACCTTTACAGTCAAACATTGACATTTACTAATCTAGACAATTTTTTTCTGCGTTGGTATCTGCTTTTTAAGCTTGTTAGTACAGATACATTTGCACCAAAATATATTGCATTTGAGTTTGGACACGCTTATACTTTGACAACAAAACAGCCAATGTTTTCTCCTTCCTTGTCAAGCTTGATAAGCCCATTAATTTGCTAATGCTATTCTAACTACAGTGGAAAAAAAGATGTAGATTTTCCTTTGAAACAATTTTCAATTGGAAATAGCTAGTAAATTTCACAAATAACTGCAAAGAATTGGCAAGTAAAACA
The DNA here is from genome assembly GCF_949152265.1 of Phoxinus phoxinus. Taxonomy (NCBI): domain Eukaryota; kingdom Metazoa; phylum Chordata; class Actinopteri; order Cypriniformes; family Leuciscidae; genus Phoxinus; species Phoxinus phoxinus. Next base: position 31,211,003 of record NC_136889.1, read on the forward strand.
TTGAATTAAGCATGGCATTTGGAAATAGAAAGACTGAATTAGTATGTTCTTGTATAATGTCACCACCTCACCTTTACAGTGTATGCACGATTAAATGTACGAAGCCCCTAAGGGGACATGATGATGGAAATGAATATCAGATGGAAAATAATATTTCAATGCCTTTGTGTTCCCCTGAGAAACTTTGTGTTTGCTGACAAACTCTTGTTTTTCTATCATCATGTCCCCTTAGGTACTCCTACTCCACCGTTTAAGCATTTAAAAACACGCAATTCATTGGTTGCATGCCATGCTAAACTTATTCAACTAAACGTCACTCAAGACAATAATGGCTTAGTGTGTACCTGGCGTAAAATGGTTTAATCTTCAAATGTAGCGTGAGATTAGCATTGCAAATCTTGTGAAGGCACAACCCAATATTAAGGTTTGATCTTCCAAAGAACATCTCTGTGAACTAGAAGCTGTATGTTGGACTCTGCCTCAGAAATAGTCTCCGTCGTCACTCTGCTATTGGCTTAGCATCCTGATGTGGATCCCGAGGGAGGAATTCTGATCCCAATTTGCCTTCTTCATTTGATGAATTACTGCTGCCATTATCAGTCGCAAATAGACAAACACATTTTATGTCAAATTCAGCTGGCTTTTCACGGTGATATAGCAACAGATATTCACCACTGATTATTCTTTGACATGTTGCAATAATCTGGCCTTCAGATGTCGACCTTAAAAAGGAAATTACGAAACAAACGGCACAAAGGTGATTAATGGTAGTATTAGTGATCCACAGAGGCAGGAGCGAGAGGGATCTGACAGACCGAGTATCGATCAGTAGTTTGCGCTGGATTGGCGTCTCGGACTCACGATGGCTTGGACGGCTCCAGGAGTTTGATTGAATCCATGGTTGCTGTTGCCAGATTGGACCGATTGATCTTTGCGCTAACAACTAACTGTAAAGTGTGTTAGCGCAGCTGTTGGCGGAGGATCTAGCTAATGCACTTCGGCTTTTTGTCTAATAATGGACTCTGGGTTAGAGTGCACAGAGAGTCCATTTTTTGTTGGGATGAAATGGTTACCGGTTGATGATAAACGGCAATAAAATCCATAAAATGAAATATCATTAAAGCCGTGTTTGATTACCACAGTAAGCAGCAGTCTCACACAGACAGCGTGCAGTGTGTGTGGAGTTGTTATGCACTGTTGTAAATTTTAATGTTAAAGGTAATGTGCATTCTGAAAATCTAAACAATTCGGATAATAGGGTATAGAATTATCCACAGAGCAGATAAAATACCTATAATCAGTTATCATTTTGACTCATCCCTTTTCTTAAAAATGGTTTAAGGCTGAAATGTGTGGTTTATCATAATATAAAACTTTTTGTCAAGTTTAATTGAACATGTAGTACATGTTAGTAGACATTTGCTGTTCATTTAAAATCCAACCATCATTGTTAATATTAGTATTTTTAGTCATTTTAGCATGTTTATGCAAACAAAAAGTTTACAAAATTGTATTTTTTTTTTTTTTTTGGTTTTCAATATGAAACTTGGTTAAATGATTTTGTGATAATTTTGAAGATAATTTTGGTCACTATAATCGTGTGTGTGTGTGAGTGTGTGTGTGTCTGAACCTCCTCCCCCTCACCGACCTGAAGACTGCAGGCTCCGTTATCATTAAGGCTGTGGGGAATTTGACTGGATGTGCGGTGTGGTAATAGGCTTCTCGTATTTGCGCCCATGCGTTCTGTTTGTTTAAATTGTGTGTGGGTGAGAATGTGAGTACTTCCAGTGATTTATAAGTGGTGTAAAAATGTCCTACGGTCTGGTTTCAAGCTTGGATCCGAGATGTGTTGGTGTGTGAGAGTTTGAGTTGTTATATGGTATTTTATGCCCCTTAAACGAGCTAACCGCAGCTGAGAATGCTGGGCCTCCTCGATCAGGGAACCAGTCCAGCAATAAGTCCCAACCACAGTAACGCCTGGCAGCCCATGCCCCCCCATCCCGAACCCAGCACTGATGTCCTCTAATGCTGCAGCTCCAGGAATACTGATGACCTTCTGCAGCGAACAAACACTTAAAAGGGGTCCTATAATGCCCATTTCATGGGCATTATAGGATGTTGTTTATGATCAAACAGCAACATTACACACTAACTAAAGTTAAAAAAGTTCAATCATACTCAACCACCCCTTTAAAGGATAAATCACCACAAAATCAACATTTTGATCAGCCTCATGTCATTCCAAATTACTTCCTTCTTCTGTAAAACAAGAAGATATTCATACTATAAAAGTCAAAACTGTTTTGGTCACCAGAATTCTTCTTTTGTTTCCCACAGAAGAAAGACATGAGTGTTTTTTCAGTGTTCATATTCTCCGACAAGCCAGAGAGCAGCAAAAGCTGCAGCCGCTGAAACGGCAGAGGAGAGAGCCGAGGCTTACGCTGATGTAATCTGTAACTGATCAGCTGTGCTGCCCTCTTCTCTCACTCTCATTCATAGTTCGGCCGCAAGCGCTTTGTGTTGACATTGCTGGTGTCTGGTCTTCAGGATTGGGACTTATCGATGGCAAGTGCGTTGAAGAACGGCTACGATGAGGCTCTATATGGTCGTGTGTTCTCTGACTTCTGTTCTGTGCATATATTCATTAGACTACAGAGGATTGTTTTAAATCAACACAACACTGGAGAGTTCTGCGGAATAGTTTACACTTTCATTTGCTGAAATCACTCTTCTCTCGGTAATGGAAAAATATATATGTTGTCTGTATATGCAGTGATTATTATGTTTCTAGCGCGTTATGCGTTTGGTAACAGTTCTTCTACCCCTAATTGATGGAGTGTGTGGCTTTTCATTTATTAAACAACCATGTATAAAGACTAGGGCTGTCAAACGATTAAAATATTTAATTGCGATTAATCGCATTAATGTCATAGTTAACTCGCGATTAATCGCACATTTTTATCTATTCTAAATGTCTCTTGATTTCATTTTGTCCCATTATTTTTTTTTTCTCATTTTAATGCTCTTATCAACATGGAAAAGTGGATCGGCTTGCTTTGTGCAAATGTTTTTTTTTATTATTGAAAACAACATTGGCATGTGTTCAATTTCACACTAACATTCTCACTTGGAGCAAATAATCTCTCACACAATGTAACACTGTCAATCAATAAAAGGGTGACAGAAATACTGACGAGGTAACGTTACTGATATTGACGAGTGGGCGTAGAAACGCATCAGCTGTGTGTGTGTGTGTGTGTGCTTGACCATCAAGTGGTATTTCAGACTGGACGTGTGCGATGATAGCTCAGTTCACAACGGCACAACACACAGATTACTTTGGTCTTGTCAATTGAACCATTTGGCAACTTTTTAAAAGTAAACTTTCCATTCAGAATCTTTATTGGCCTCCATTTCGGCGTCTCGCGCTCATCATTCATCCACTCAAAACGTAACGTTCAGACGAGAAGCGCCGCGTCGCGCAGCGGCTCGTATTTAAAATTCGAACACATTATTCTCTATGAGTGTACACACACCGGCAGCGCCATTCAGCGTTTTTATTGCTGGCCATAGACTGAGAAAGTGCGCGTCCGATGTGCTAGACGCGCTCAGTTGTCCTAGACGCGGCTCGGCTCTGTGCTTCTCGTCCACTCTTTGGCGGCTCGCAAACCCAAACAAGTGTGTGCGGCGCCTGTTGTTTTGTTTCTGGTCTAGCTAGATCCAGTGTGGTGTTGTAGTTTTAATAAAGTTACTATTTGTTGCAAAAGCATGTGAAAAAAACTACAAAGTTTGCTAGGCGTTAATCTCGCGATAAAAAAATTGACGCCGTTAAAATGGGTTTGCGTTAACACCGTTAATAACGCGTTTAACGGACAGCCCTAATAAAGACACATCATGACCGTATTCCAGGATGACAATGTCAAGATCAGGTTTAAACTGTGAAAGAACGGTTGTGAGGAGCATGAAGAATCATTTTCTCCTCTGAGTCCAGAGCTTAACTTCACTGAGAGTGTGTGTGATGTGCTGGAGGAGACTTTACAGAGTGCTGGACTCTTGCATTGACTGTTGTGGTGTCATTTCCATTAAGGTGCATCAATGTTTGGTCAAGATCTTGTACTTCTACATCATGTATCTGTCCTCTCTGATGAGAAATGCATCTCTGTGTGTGTGTGTGCCAGATGACAGCATCTCAGCGGCGAGCGCCTCAGACGTGCAGGACCGGCTGTCGTCTCTGGAGCTGCGGGTTCAACAGCAGGAGGACGAGCTGACGGTGATGAAGGCTGCGCTGGCAGATGTGCTCAGACGTCTGGCTCAGTCCGAGGACGCCACCGCTGCCAAGAAACAGCAGAGCAGCAAAGGTAACCTGTGTGTGTGTGTGTGTGTGTGTGTGCCTCCAGTGATCCTCACACTGTTTACACGGAGGAAGTGGAGGAGCGCTGCCAGACCAGGATCTGTTAACGGTTTCAATCCATCCTTGACCCACGGCGCTGAACGTTTCCATTTGAATAGCAGCTGTGTGTGTGTCAGTGTGTGAACGCGCGTGTGTGTGTGTGTGAGAGCGTGTGATCTTGGGGGCTGCTTGAGGGAAGGCATTTTAATGTTTGACCATTAAAACTGACTTCACTTTGTTCTCTGTTTAACACACCGTATAAAACACACTGGCTGCCTCCTTCCCCGTTTCTCTCGCACACACACACACACACGCAAACACATGCAACCTAAAGGTTTTCTGATGTTGAAACACTTTTATCCTTTCCTAGTTTCATATGTAGAGGCGTTTAAGTCAGTCATTCAGTGGTTGAGAGTGAGGCGCTAACACAACATTGCTCTGTGTGTTTGAGCGGCCCAATGTTGACAGCTGACTCGGCCAATGACTCGAGTTTGGAGCGGTGCCTCTTCATCGACTGGTACCGTATGTTTTTTGGAAATAATGAACAGTTTGCATTATTCCATAAGGGTTTTTTCCAAGTAGCATGTTACATTGCCGTCCCATGGTCCCGTTATTCAGGGTTTGATAATCACTGAGGTCCCAAACTTGATCTGGTGAAGAGATGCCAAAGAAAATGTCGATTTCTCTGATCTACATATGTGCAATTTAAGACATTAGAAGGCCATAAAGATTGGATAATAATAGTTTCCTGCTCTCTCCTCATCTTCATCACGTTTCATCACATTTCTCTCAGTCTTCTCATCTCGCCCTGTCTCTTCCCCTCCTCTGACTTTCAGTCTTTTCACTGTCATCTGTGTCGGCGAGGCAAGTAAACATTAGCCTGGTTCTACTAGACTCTCGTACATTTCATTTGTACATAGAGTCTGGCCTCTCTCCATTGACAAGCGTTAACTTCCTTGAAGTTTAAAACTATTGGATCTGCCCAGAGTCACTCTGGATCTGCCATAACCAATCGCTAACGTTTGGTCGTGACGTATGACGACTCAAACTAGCGCACGACCTCAACGTAATCGTTCTCAGCCACTCCCTCTGTTTGCTGATTGGACCTGTAAAACATTGATCGGAGAAAACGCAAGAATACACCACAATCCCAGACCTAGTACTGAAGGAAAATGAAAATTGAGCGGAAGTACGTAGGAGGGCGGAGCCAAGCTAAGTAAACACAGGGTCAACTGATATTTATGTTTTATGAATCATTTTCTTAGAAAAGTTAATTTACTGAAGGCTACCAGGAATGACAGTGGACGAATGAAGAGAATGATTTATTGTGCATGTGAAGACAGGAGAGATTGAAGAGCTGGAGAATCTGGCATTGTTGGGTCACTGTGGGATCCGCAGGACTGTGTCTCCCGGAGAACTGTGTGTTTCAGTGACGCCTCACACACATCCACGACTGGACTGAAGATGCGGTCGCTCTAGACCTCATGTTCCAGTCAGAAATCCTTCACACCATTTCACACAGATTTACATTTGGAAAAATGGATTTGAATAATTGTACTTTTTAGTGTACGAATGTATCCAATTAGACCAACAGACAGACGAATGAATATTTTACTTAACGCCAGCACTAACAAAGGGCTAAATTTATTGAAAATGAAATATGAAGAGCAGAACAAAAACAGAACAATTTATATTCATTATACAAATGTCCATGACTTTAGAAGATTTTGCTCAGATTTTTCCAGGCCTGAAGTTCCTTGTTATTTCCATGTTTTTGACTACTAAAATAAGACTTGGGGTAGGCAGTGTTATCTTTATTATTGTTTTATTATACATATAACGGTTTAGAATAATTTCAGATTTTTTATGTTTTTGAAAGAAGTCTATTATGCTTACCAGGCTGCATTTATTTGATGAAAAATATTTAGATTTGCCGCTCAAGAAACATTTCTGATAGTGTTGAAAACCATTTTGCTGCTTCATATTTTTGTGGAAACCATCATACATTACCATTTAGAAGTTTGGGATAAGAAAGATAGAAATTAATACTTTTATTCAGAAAGGATGCATTAAAATCACAGTAAAGAAATGTATAATGTTGCAAAAGATTTATATTCCACACAAATTAATAAAAGAATCCAGAACTAAAATGATTATGGTTTCCACAAAAATATTAAGCAGCAAAAACTATTTTCAACATAGATAATAATAAGAACCATTATTAATAATTAAGCACTAAAAATAATTGATGATTATGATAATAAGTACAATGCTGAAAATTCTGCTTTGCATCACAGGAATAAATTGCATTTTACAATATATTAAAATATAAATCAATTATTTTAAATTGTAATATTTTTTCACAATATTACAGTTTTTACTGTTTTTTTCAACACATAGATGTTGCATTGGTGAGCAGAAGAGACTTATTTCCAAAACATAAAAAAAAAAAAATCCAAATTATTCCAAACCTTTGAACCCCAATGTATTTTATTTTATTTTATATTATACATATTATTACTTTTGTATATACATATTCCAAAATAGAGTGAAAAGAAAAATAGCCTAGAAACAATTTTACCAAATGAAAAGAAAGAAATAACAATTCTGAGTCAGTGAGCGATGAAAAGGGCAAACCGAAAGCAAGCCTCTAAACAAAACACAGATCCAAGCCCAACACACACAGCGACTGCCAGACGAAAGCATCAGAAGCACGGCCAGCCTCTGACTCAACACACAGCACTACTCCTTCTTTATTATGACTGTTTTCCACAGTTGTAGTCATCAAAACTGCGGGCTAATTGCCAAAATAAACCGCAAAATAATGATATTATTCATTTTAAGCATGAAGACTCAATCATTACTAAAAAAATGTAAGTTGTAAGATTAATGACAGATCATCTCTCCTGGCTTCTTTTCTATTGTACTTTTCTTTCTTTTTTACATGAAAATTATCAGATTTTTTTAATTTGGTGCTTTCATTGTGGCATATTTTTAAAACAAAAGATACTTAAAACTGTTGAATTAAAATCGATCTATCTGGGCTTCAAACTGCAACTATTTGAATTCGACACAATGCTTTAAATCTCAGAATGGTTCTTATGGTATTTTAATAATTAAAAGCCTGATGGAATATCTGTTAAGCAGTTCCAACATAGTCCCGCTGTCACAATATTATCTTTGCCTTATAAGCTACTGTTCTTTTTTTTAAAGAAAATAATTTTATTCAGCAAGCATGCATTAAAGACATGCAGTGTAGACATTTATAATATTACAAAACCCTGATCTTTTGAACTTACTATTCATCAACGAATAAATAAAACAAAATTCATCATGGTTTTCAACTCTTTTCAACATTGATAATAATGTTTGTTGAGCATCAAGTCCTCATATTATAATGATTTCTGAAGGATCATGTGACACTGAAGACTGGAGGAATGATGCTGAAAATACAGCTTTAATCACAGGAATAAATTACAGTTTAACATATATTCACATCGAAAACAGTCATTTTAAATTGTAATAATATTGCACAAAATTGCTGTTTTTACTGTATTTTACAGCCTTGGTGAGCAGAAGAGACTTCTTTCAAAAACATAAACTCTCACCAACCCAAAACTTTTGAACGGTAGTGTATAAATTAGGAGTTATTAACATTAAATGTTCATTACATTCAAATGTGCTTTTCTGTATGACAATATATTCAACACTTTAGGCACTTGCACTTATTGGTGTAATACAATAATAATAACAACACTTTTAGATTTTTTTATATACAGTAATAAATATATATTTCTCTCCGGATATTCTCTCTTCTCTTCCCACTGCCCGTATTTTCCCTCTGTGTCCTTATGTCCCATTCTTCTCCTTCATTCCTCAATCGTTCTCACCATGTTGATGTGAGTTCAAGGCTGACTCACTGCTCAATCCCATATCTATCCCCCCTCATTTCCCATAATCCCCCACATTAGTATCTTTCCCCAAACTCTCACTCTTTCCACTCCGGTCGTCTCCCAAACCTCAGTCTCTCCTCGGGACGGTCTCTGTGAAAGGACTCGGTTCACTGAGGAGAGAAGCGTTGCCGCTGAATGCTGGGCTTTGATGTATTGTTTGTGCAGTTAATCTGATAAATATTGATGGACAACTCCTGATTATTGTGCAAGATGTGTGGGTCAGGAAGGCAGTGTGCTTTATTGTGGCTGTTACGGAGGTGTTTTATTGCTAATAAGAGTGTCTTCTTTCATATGGAGAACACTGAATGTGATGTAGAAGGACTTTACCTTTACATGCTGCAGTTGTTTGCTGTATTTTAAGCATGAGAGTGATGGAGAATGCCAGTGGGTTTCGGAGACTTCTGATGGAAGGCAGATATTTCCTCGGTTTCCTGTTGGAGTTGGGTCACATAAGGACTTCCTGTGAGGCTGTGCTGACTAGACACACACACACACACTCACACACACACACACACACACACACACACACACACACACACACACACACACACACACACACACACACACACAGTATAGTGTAGTACAGTAGTGTACACAGGAAGAAGGTCATCTTATGCTTGAATGCTCAAACTTGAAAGCCATCTCTCGCTGAACAACACACACACACACACACACACACATTCATTATTTATTTGATCTAAACAGCATGATCTGTAGTGACAGGATGAAGGATTAAAGGGATAGTTCGCCCAAAAATAAAAAAATTATCCCATAATTTACTCGCCCTCAATCCATCCTACTGTAGGTGTACATGACTTTCTTCTACCAGCCAAACACAATCGGAGTTATATTAAAACATATTTAAAACTTATGAAGTTATAAAGGCCTTCTGAGGCGAAGCACTTAGGTAAAAAAAACAAATCTATATTCATAACTTTATAAACTATAATCACTGGCTTCCATATGCAAAATGTATGCAGATGATGGATGCTTGATTGTTTATTAAATATCTTGGCTAATTTTCAACTATCAGTAATTTGCCTGAAATGTAATATGACTGTGGTTAAAAAGCACCAAATGTGTTTTACATTTTAAATATTCTCTCAGAAGAGTAATATTCCCAAGTGGACTTATCCATTTCCCCCTTTTTTTTGTACCTGTAATCCTGGTTAAATATATATTGTTGTTGTTATTATTATTATTATAGCTCAACTAGTAGAGCATACCACTAGCAATGGCAAGATCATGGGTTTGATTCCCAGGAAGTGCACAATGTGAGTCGCTTTGGATAAAAGTCTCTGCCAAATGCATAAATAAATACATTTTTATTTTACAATAGCCTAAATAGTAATATTGATCAATATATATTTTTGTCTGTAATATCTGTAAGATGTTTTTTTTTCTTCTTGACTGTATTGTTATTAGCACGTCTAATGCAAAAGCTGAAGTTAATTTGCTCCAATTAATGTTGAATCAGTTGATTTATCAACATAATAGTTCTCTGTAACTGTAGCCAATAGGAGTGAACTCTCAGCTCTGTTTGTCTCATTTTACCGTGGTTAAAATTCGTTCCACAGAATTTTCCCATAAAATCAGCACAGAAAAATATACAATATATATGAGGCTAGAGTTATTTCTTAATCTAAGAATAAACCAAGAGAACTAGATATCTTGTTAAAATTGTTGATGTGTATAAACATCCTGATTCAGTTTTTAAAGAAACCTGCCCGGGGGTCATTCTGGGCCAGGCATTAATGAGAGCGCTAGTTGTTTTGTTGAGACACACACACACACACACACACACACACACACACACACACACACACACACACACACACACACACACACACACACACACACACACACACACACACACACACACACACACACACTCTCAGCGGTCTGATGAGGTCAGCCACACACTGTGTGTTTTTGTTGTGGGCTAATGGAGCGTGAAACGGAGCCATGTGGTTCTGACATCGCATCGCCGCCTCCTGATAATACACACACGCGTACGCTGTGATCATCTGAATCCTGCACACACTAACTCTCTCAGAGCAGAGGTCAAGAGAAGAGACGTTTCAAAGAGACTTTTAAATAGCACAGCTGATGCAAACCATTGCAATCACAGGAGTTCAGCGTGAGAAGCTCGGCCTGTTGTGTGGAGTTAAAGACTAGTGTCTGTGTGTCAACTATCCAGACATCAGAAATTCGTTTATACTTCTGCATAGCATTGTATACTAAACACAAAGCTTTTAACTGTCTTAACATCACATTTTTGGTCAGGAAATTGGCCAAATTTAAGCAAATGCTCTACTTAAAAAGCCATTGCTGTCTCAGAAAAGCATCAGAGACCGAATGCAGTTTTTGGCTAGTATGGGAAGTTGTGTGTGGAGTGATGAATCGCACTGAAACACGAGTTGCATGGTGAAGCTCGAGAGCTTTGTCTTCAAAAATCTGCTGAGAAATATAATAATAATAACTGCATCTCTACCACAGTGAAGCATGGTCGTTTGGTGAGCTACTGTACTGTGAAAAGTATTGTAATGCTCCAGAGCGCAGGAGAATATTGCAGAATGTCTTGCTTCCCACAAATGAAAGAGGAATGATCAGATGTTATTTTTCACCAGGACAATGCTCCTGCCCATATTGCAGAGACTACGAAGTAGTCATGTTTTGGCCAGATTTGAACCCTATAGTTAAACTCAAACGCACATACTCTGGAAGATGTATGAAGCTATTGAGTGGAACGACACCGACTCTTCCTGTCTGCAAGTTGGGAAGGCTATTCGGTGCCAAGTTTCTTCTTTCACAGCATTTGTGCAATTCTTGCTAATTTCCTGACCAGTGACTTGTGATTAAAATGTAAGGCCATTAAAAAAAAAAACTAAATATTTTGCCTTTTACGGCTTTTACCATTTTCAGGAGTTTACATTAGCGTAATGCATTCAAAATCAGGTTCAAATGCAAAACAAATCTCAGATTGTCACTGTGGTCTGGTGTTTCGGACCCCACTGTATGTTAAGAAAAGTTTAGGTTTGTATACGTTTTAGTTTTTGTCTTTTATGCTCACCAAGGCTGCATTTATTTAATTAAAATACAGTAAAAACTGAAGTTTTATTACAATTTAAAATAGTTAGTTCTATTGTTCAAAACTGATTTGTCAGCATTACTCCAGTCTTCAGTGTCACATGATCCTTCAGAAATCATTATAAAATGATGATTTGATGATCAAGAAACATTTTTGATTATCATCAATGTCTTTTTTTTTTGCGCTGCTTTTTTATACTTTTTGTGTTCTTTGATGAATAGAAAGTTCAAATGAACCACATTTTGTTTGAAATAGTATTCACTGTCATTATTGTTAAAAGTAATGCATACTTGCTGGATAAAACTATTTATCATATAATGTCTTATAACAAATCTTACTGACCCCAAAATGTTAAATACATTTTTGCACAAAAGTTTACATGCACCTTGCAGAATCTGCAAAATGTTCATTATTTGAACAAAATAAGAGGGATCATACAAACTGCATGTTATTTTTTACCCAAAATATGCTTGCATATAGATATACTGTAGTCCACAAGACAAAAAAAATAGCAGCATTTATTAAAATGACCCCGTTCCAATGTTTACATAGCCTTCAGTCTTATACTGTGTGTCGTTCCCTGGATGATCCGAGGCTGTTTTGATGTTGTGTGATGGTTGTGAGTCGCTTGTTTGTCCTGAGCCATTAAACTGAGCACCGTTCTCCAGAAAACCCTTCAGGTCCTGCACATTCAGCATCTTTTCCAGCAGTGACTGTATGATTTTGACACACACACACACACACGCACACGCACACGCACACTCACACGCACACTCACACTCACACTCACACTCACACTCACACTCACACACACACACACACACACACACACACACACACACACACACACACACACACACACACACACACACACACACACACACACACTTATATGAATGTCATGGCATTAAGATTACAAAGTTGAGATATCATGTTGTTTTCTTGAATCCTCAGTGGTAGACTAGTAAATCAGAGCACTAATCCAGTTTAGTTGTCTGGAAGCTGCCTCTCTTTACGGTCTCTCCTGTCTCTCCGTCTTCCCTGACCATTAATCAGGTTTTATTTCATTAGTTCAAGCATGCTAGCGTCATAGAAATCAATAGAATCTTAAATCAGAAGTGACTGAAAATTTCTATAGTGAATGTAAAGCTTTCAAGCTATATTCAGCTTTAAAAAAAATCGTATAACAATTTACATTTAAGGTGTTTATTCACAGTGCATTAACTAATGTTAACAATGGAAAGCTTATTGTAAAGTTCTACCATAAAAAAAAAAAAAAAAAAAAAAAAATATATATATGCTTATCCAACTGGACAATTCATGGATATTAAAAGTCAAAAGGTGTGGGAAGGTCTACAGTAAAGTAAATGGCCCAACATATTCCCTAGATTTCAGCGATTGTTTTGCGGTGTCAGCGGGACTGAGTGCTGTGTGTCGTGTGTCCTGCAGGTCAGACCGCGCTGCGTGAGGCTTACTCGATGTCCTGCATCGCCAACGGCAGTTCCAGCGGCCGCAAATCTCACAGAGACACTTCCACAGTGTCTATAGCCAAGAAGGAGACACTCTCCTCCGCCGCCAAGAGGTAACACACACACACATATACATACAGTAACTGAAACATGCCTCCTCTACACGTTCTGGATGTCTCCCTTCTCGGACCCGTTTCAGCTCACGACTCCGCTGATGAGCTGATGATTTGACCCAGGTGTGTGGTCAGTAGATCAGGGAGATATCAAGATGAGTAGAAGTAGCGAATCTCCAGGTCGGGTTTGGGAAACACTGGACTAGAGCTACGTCTACACTAATCTGTGTACAATCTTTTTCTCTTCGTTTTGACCTTGTGTCCACACTGAGACGGCGTTGTAGTGCGGACTGTGAAATCATATTTTACTGATAGATACAGGGTTTGACAATAACACCCGCAAACCAAATGCATAATTTTACTCATTCCTGCAGATTTTGTGCGCACATAAAGCCGCCTCTTAGTACTAAATTGAGTTATTTTTCACTGCTTATTGCACTTAAATCCAGAGTTCTCGCGAGAGCACAAGTTGAATTTGCTCAGCGAGTTACTCTGGTGTCGAGTAATAATGCTCATTAAATATGCCCCTCTATCTCAGCTGCACCAATCACATCGGGTTATCTGATATAGGCGGGCTAGAGGCGAGCTAAACCGATGACGACATCGCTGTGACGTCGAAGTCATGCTCATATTGTCTTTGTATAACTGTATCAGACATGTATGTATGGCACAGAACAATTCTCCGAAAGGATAAATAAATCTCTCTTTTAAACATTGCAAGATGGCTGTGGATGAACACCAGTTGTTCGAAACGGCTTTGGGCGCTACAATGAAAGATTTAGACTTGGCTTTTTCTCTAAAAGAGGAACCGAAGACGGCGCTCGAATCGGTCCTTTGCAAGAAAGACGTTTCTGCTGTTTTGCCGACCGGATACGGCAAGATTATAATCTGCCAGTTAGCTCCGCTGGTAGCTAAGCTTAGACTGTGTGTTGTTGTGATTGGTCGTAGTGTTAGCCAATTGCGTGCAGTGAGATTTTCAAATGCAAATTTCGCATTTTTTCCCCTCGATTTTTCCCCTCGAGCTGGCCGATTTTCATTAGTCATTTGAATTAGGTCTGGTTATCCAGGCTACTTAAACAGTCAAATACACACAAAATAATGTCAAAATGCCGGTCTTGGCGAGTTTTCACGTAAACACAGTCAGTTATGTTTTTAGTGAACATAAACAGTTGAGAAAGAAAACGCTTGTGTAACATTATAATAGATCCCTGTGTCAGGTCTTAAAGTGACAGCAGGTATATGAGGTATATACTAATATACCTGCTGCCAAATTATGAGATAATATTAAAATATCTATATGGCAGTTTTTCCCTATGTTATCAATACCAAAATTGTTGCCTGCTAAAATGCTGAGTGGCTAGTAACTTTGGAAAACCAGTAGACACAGTGGCTGGTGAGAAAGAGTTAATGTCAAGCCCTGGATAGATATGGTGTTAGAAATGTTTATGCTTTCTATATGTGCCTGCTATGTGTTATTGACTTCCACAGTGTTGCTAAAAGACGAATGTTCTTTTTGTGCAATCTTTATATTACATTCCTGCAAATATGACAGAAAATATACTCGAAACCGCGATCTGCGTCAAAATATGAGAGCACTTGCGTGTTTAAAGATTGAGCTTGACCTGAACGCAGCAGTAAGCGGTGAGATATTTTGCTGATAAAATGATCGTGCCAGAAGAATAGTGTGAGAACTTTATGTCTCGGTATAATCTCAGTGAGCATTTATTGTTTTTTACGCATGCACATTATGCTGATTTTAGCGTTTGTTTCAAACTGGATGAATGTAGACATTTGTAAGCACAATTGTTTTTAAATATAAACACATTAAAACTAGACCTATACAGTCTTCTCTTGTGGGAAAATGGTGACGAGTCAATATTGTCGACTCGCACTTCAAATGTTTGTCCGAACAGATGTTTAATGTGTGATTCTCTCTCAGCCTGCAGAAATATACTCATCTGAATGTCTGTGAGGGTTTGAGCTCAGTGTTGAGCCGCTCGGCTCTCCTCATCGTGTCATGTGTATCAGAACTTCCTTTGTTTACCTGCATGTTATTTTCACAGTGGTGGAGAGCGGAAAAAAGACAAGCCTCTGATGGAGGGGATCAAGGAGAAAGAGGAGCCGCCCCAGACTAATGATAAACCCCCCTCAGCGCCCAGCACCCCTTCCAGCAACCCCCCCTCCCCTCATCCCCCACAGCCCCAAAGACAAGCCTCGGAGAACAAGGGCCCGACCCCGGCCAAAAGGTTCCTCCCAACAGCCGTGCGATTTCTGGCAGTGTTCGAATGGCGTTTGGCAATCAGCTTGCAGTGGTTTCGCAACCTATTGACATAAAGCCAGGGGCAGGGCGGACATGCTTCCTCAATCAATACCAAGATCAGTAGAGAGCTACACTGACTCTGCCTATGGTCCGGAAGTATTTTCCCCATTCATTTTCTCCTTGGGCCAAACCAATCATCTCCAAGATAAATCACAACATTAAAAATATTTAATTTGAAGAAGAAGAACCAAACTACTCGTCCCATAAAGCATGCAAATGTTACAATTAAAATATGATTAATAATAAGTTTCAGATAATAAGTATTATAAGTATAAAAACAATATAAAAATATATGCATGTATACACTATCATTCAAAAGTTTGGAGTCAATAAGATTTTCATCAAGACTGCATTTATTTAATCAAAAATACAGTAAAAACAGTAATATTGTGAAATTATTTACAATTTTAAATAACCGTTTATATATATATATATATATATATATTACACTCACCACACATTTAAAATAAGCTCTGTTCTTTTAATAAAAATAAAATAAATAAATAAATAAATAAATGTAATGCATCATTGCTGAATGAAAATATTAATATATTTTTTAAAATGTTATTGACCCCAAACTTTTGAATGCTATAAGTTATTTGGCAATGCAGGGAGACCAATTCACTTCCGTTATTTGCAAAAAAATATGATTTGTTTTAAGTCACATTGAAATCACACTGAAGATCACTTGGTCTCAGAGCTCAATGTTGAAAGGTTTGTACATTCTCAGAAAAAAAATATATGAAAAAATGAATGGAATTTTTATTTCCAGAACACATTATTACTGAACATTACACATTACTGTTCGACTGAGGGAGCCACACATAGAAATACTCAGACTTGAACTTTAACCAGTATTATATCTATTTTGATTATATCTAAACAAAATCTTGTATTCCATCTTGTTTTCCCATCGTTTATTAGTACTCGTCCTTCATTCTATGCTAAATGTCCTGCTAGTATCAGGCCGGCAGTGTAGGTCAGAGTGTGGTCACTCCGAGCGATCCACCCAGAAGAGGAAAGTAATGGGAAGCAGATGTGACGTCCCTTCAGTGCTCAGACCCTTAGTTCTTGCTTAGTAATCCATGCAGTAATCAGGCTAACACATTAGCTCAGCAATGCTTCAACACCATTCTAGTCTGTACTTAATAACGCAACAACCCTGCTGAGTTATTCATATTGACTCTGCAAGCTGTCCCATCCAATTACATAAAGAGAAGCGGAAAACCAATTAGCCGTCTCCTTAATGTCATTTCATGGCCCAATCCATGCTTCCTAGACGACGCAACAAGAAAATTATCTGCCAGGGTCTGGCCACAGTCACATTACTTAGAAAAATCCTCTGCAAACTATGAAGATTTCACTCACGCTAGCAAAGTCTAGCATCAGAGAGTCTTGTGGTTAGCGCAATGCGTTTCTAAAATGTGGCAGAGATTGCTTTTGTTTCTTAGAAATGTAGATGTTTTTTGTGTGTTTTCTTTATTTTCTTTATTTAGGCTTAGAAAAAGTTCAGTGAATGCAGGTGGACTGCTAACTAAGATGATTTGCATGGTGTATCTGCTTATAAGAAAAATACTAGTATAAATATTCATGCTAAACTAGTTTCTATTAGCACTAAGTTGATGCTATTTATTTTACTAGGCGTAAAGTAATGCAGTTAATCAGCGAAATTCAATTGGTGGAGCTAATAGACAAAATCTTGACGTAGACCAAGTCTTGTCGGGCTAGTACCATGGTATTACGGGGTAGAACATGGTCATTTTAGTGGCAGATGGCATTGTGGTGCACTCAAACTAATTTTATCACACATATATTAGGGTTTGACATCATTAAACCTCACAAATGGCCCCATATGTAGAGCTCAAGCCAGTTTTTCACGTGGAAGTGTGTCCGCTCTGCCCCTGAGTGCTATCCGTTTCTTTCCCTCCTCTCTTACTCCCATGTTCGGTGAGGTTAGAGGTACTATGCTGCAGCTCTGACTGATTTAATTGCCTTAAGCCCAAAGTATTCTTGAGTTTTTCACACAAACTTTCAGCGTATGCGTACATACCCTTTCAAAGTATATTCCATTTGATAGCTTGCGCAAACACAATAAGTTAATTTTTTTCCCAGTGTCTGCGCTATTTCTCTCCAGAAGTTACAACCGATAAAATGTCTTTGTTCTCGCATAAACTAGAGCTGAATGTATTTCTTAACTCCCTCACACAAGCGCTCGTCAGCATGGCTGTATATTATTGCGCTCTTGAGGAGTGTGTTGTTGTCGTTCTCCTCCGTTTCGTTTTTAACTAGTGCAAAAAAAGTTCAATGCGCATTCCGTACAGATTACGTGCAGATAGATAAAATACTATGCTAATGATGGAATTCCCAATACGCACAAACACACCCTGGTGTGCGCTCAAAAAAAAGTATACTTTGGGCTTTCATGTTTGTGTGTACTTCTGAGTTTCTGGATCACTTCTGCCAAACCTTCTCCCCTGAACTACATATTCTCCTCTACACTCTTAAAAGTAAAAGTGCTTTATTAGCATATGGTTCCATGAAGAACCTTTTAACATCCGTGGAACCTTTTCATTCCACAAAAGATTCTTTATAGTGGAAAAAGGTTATTTAGATTATTAAAATGTTCTTCACACTAAGAGAACTTTGGAGAACCCTAAAATTGTTCATCTTTGGCTTCATTGCAGAAACGCCCCTTTAGAAGCTTTATTTTTAAGAGTTTGTGGCGTAGTGGCTAAAGCTTAGGGCTTGTAACCAGAAGGTTGCTGGTTCAGGCTCCATGATTATCCATCATTAATGAATAAATGTTGGCCTTTAGTTTGCATTAAGTTCAGAATCTCCCAACATTTTTGACGCTCTACTTGCTTTTCTGTCAATCCCACAATCCCCCACACGAGCCTCCTGCTCAGTCCAATAGAAGGGATGGTCCAGAAAACAAGTTTGCTAACGTTTTCTTCTTGCATACAGCTTCGCCGGAGGATAACGCTCCTCTACTTTCCCTTTCTAAATCTCTGATGTGTGTTTCCTTCTCTACCCTCCTTTAGCTTGGCTGTGTGGTGCCTTTTCCCCCAAACAATATCATGCAATTTACCACAGGACTGGGTTTCAAGTTTTCAGCTTCCCAGTGTGTACTAACCGTCGAGTGGATTATGCTTTGGCATATGCATGATCTTTTACCTGAGGGATGCATCTTTGACTTTCAAGGGGCGTTGCTTGACTTCTGGCTTCCAGTTTGAAATTAACCAAATTGGAGGAGTGGGTATTTGTGTTTGGAGGATCTGGATTGAGATAGCACTTTAGACTTTGCTGTAAAACTGTCAGAACAAACATGTGACCCATTTTTGGTGTAGATCTATCTAGATTTAATAGCTTCATTACCTCCAAGCTCACAATACCTCTCGCCTAAATATTGAACTTCTCCCCTAGACTTGTTTTTCAGCTTCACTTCTTTTTCCAATGAAATGTGTTTTTCTTGTGTAATTCACATCTCCGGCAGGGGTAGCAGTGCAAAGCGTGGTGGAGGAATGGAGCGTTCTCAGAGTAGCACATGGGACAGTGGGGAGGAGAACAGGAATAAGCTGGTGAAAGCAGCCTCCACATCCAAACTGCTGTCCAAAGTGGCGAAGAATGCAGAGAAGTAAGTGTTCGCTTCCTTTCGCCCGCTTAAAGGGTTAGTTCACCCAAAAATGAAAATAATGTCATTAATGACTCACCCTCATGTCGTTCTAAGCCCGTAAGACCTCCGTTCATCTTCGGAACACAGTTTAAGATATTTTAGATTTAGTCCGAGAGATTTCTGTCCGTCCATTGAAACTGTACAGTATACTGTCCATGTCCATAAAGGTAATAAAAACATCATCACAGTAGTCCATGTGACATCAGTGGGTTAGTTAGAAGTTTTTGAAGCATCAAAAATACTTTTTGGTCCAAAAATAACACAAAATAAGACTTTATTCAGCATTGTATTCTCTCCCGGGTCTGTTGTCAATCCTTCACAGTTACGCTGATGGCGTAAGACGCTGATGACGTGTTATCTGGTGCGCCCGAGCTTCATTTATAGACTGAGGGAAACGCACGCTGTAAAAGTGTCTCATCCGCGACATGCACATTTACGCACCATTAAAAAAATGATATCCACGCAAACAATGTAGAATAGCTTGAATATAGCGTGCGTCTCCCTCAGACTGTAAACGAAGCTCGGGCGCACCAGATAACACGTCATCAGCGTCTTACGTCAGCAGCGTCACTGCGGAGTCCTGAACGCAGATTCACAACAGACCCGGGAGAGAATACAATGCTGAATAAAGTCTTATTTTGTGTTATTTTTGGACCAAAAAGTATTTTCGATGCTTCAAAAACTTCTAACTAACCCACTGATGTCACATGGACTACTTTGATGATGTTTATATTACCTTTATGGACATGGCCAGTATACTGTATATACATTTTCAATGGATGGACAGAAAGCTCTCGGACTAAATCTAAAATATCTTAAACTGTGTTCCGAAGATGAACGGAGGTCTTACGGGCTTAGAACGACATGAGGGTGAGTCATTAATGACATTATTTTCATTTTTGGGTGAACTAACCCTTTAATATTAAGACTCATGCTGTTGACATGAGACCTCATATAAGACATCCAACTGAGGTACAAATAAAAAAATCTGATTGATGGATAGTTTTTTCACCAGTGTTTTTATTTATTTATTGTATATTTTTTAATGATACTTCAGGTTTTTTAAGTCATTTTTCTTGATAACTGTCCCAAGAAAAAAAAAATCCAAGAAGCTCCAGAGATTTCCAGTGAATTGGAATGCACATCGTTCAGGAAGTTACACCGATACTTCATGCATCCAATGTTTTATTTATTTTGGGCAATTTGCTTTCAGCTACCAAAGTTTAGTTTAGTACTTGCTGTTCAATTCATTTTATCTTAGTTTGAATTCATTCCACTCATTCCTTTCATTCCTCCAATTTCAGCACATAACATGCAACAAAGTCCATTCAAGATTCCATCACGGCCTAGTCATGTGTTATTGCAAATAATCTAATTGACCCGGGGCACAGAATTCGGAAGATAAATTCTTAATTTTCTTTTTTTCATCAAAAGTTATGCAGAATCTCTGTGCTCTTTTTCAACCAGCAAAATTTACAAGGGATGGACACCGTCACGTTCCAAACACTAACATGAAACTATACCACTTGTGTGCTATATTGCAAGTCTTCCAACAGGGATGGCCGAAATTTGTGCGGCTATTCACAGATAATCTTCTCCTCCGCCATAACATATAACTTATGATATGGTGCATTTATAGTGCTTTTATGTCATTTTGGTAACACTTTACAATAAGGTTTCGGTCAACAATGAAAAATATGTATTAATACTTATTATCAATCTTTACTAATAATTAATTTCAAGTGTTAACATGAACAAACATGAACCAACAATGAATAGTTCTTTTTGTATTAACTAATGTTAACATAGATTAATAAATACTGTAACAAATGTATTGCTCATTTTAATATTAGTTAATGAATTAATTAGCATTATACTACGGGCCAGTTGATTGCTTGAATCTGATTGGTTGACGAACTTTCTAGGGCGTGCAGTTATTTTCAGAGAAACACGGCTAAAGTAGTTCCAGGTCCAAGTCCATGGCATTCATTTCCATTCGCAGTATTTGTATGGAAAGGCGCATGTTTGATATTCTGCTTAAATCCTCTTTTTGTGTTCTCTGGGAGAAAGTCATATCAGTTGGGAACATCATGAGAGTGAGCAAATGATGACAATAAAATAAATTTGTATTTTTTGTGCCTTTAACACATTCCTATAGTTGAACAAACATGCCATTTTTGCCTTGCGTTAACAATATTTTGTTTTTATTCCCATTTCCTCTTTAGACACAGAGATCCAGTCATCAGCCAAGGTAAAGTCTCATTTTAAATGACGTGATCTATTATGTTTCAGCTTCATTTGTGTTCCTCTCATCTCCTGTATCACAGTGGTGCAGGCAGACCTGGTGCCTTGTGCAAGAGCTTAGACCTTTTGCTCACATTAAAACAAATCAAATACTTGCGTACATGTCATTTGCACAGTAACATTGTGGTTTCTTATTTGTTGTTCTAGTTCTTCTTTCTAATGATCACTCCCATCTTAAAATCCTTTGACATGTTCCTTGTCTGTCATTCTTTCTGTGTTTGTTTTTTGAGAGATTATTATTTCTGTCCCATACCCAGCTAAAATGTCAACCCGTGAAAAAAACAGTCAAGGTAAGGCCTTCCTCTGTCCAGGGCCGAAAGCCGCCGACAGCTCCCGTACTGCTTCAGGCTGGGCTATACGCGTTTCTGCCACTAATCCCACTTTAATTCTCTGAACATGTTGATCGATCTGAAAGATCAATGCTCAGTCACTTTTCTTCTGTCTCTCTGCAGCTTTTGTTCCTCAAAATCTTAAATACAATTTCTAGAGGGATGAATAGTTAGCGGATTTCCTCCCAGGATAAACGACGAACACACACCTCGCTTGTTCATGTCGTCTCACTATTCAGTTGGTCTAAATAGGTGACTTAGAGATTCGCCACCAGTAACTCATTAGCAGAGGAATGTGTGTTTCTGAAGCAATGATGCCAGAACTGCTTTACGGCTGAATCTCAAGAACACATCTAGCACATATTTCACCCCAAAATCAAAGAAATAAAAAAGTACATTTTGTACAAAGAAAATGACATTTATTATAATGATCCATTGTAACATTATTTGTATGACAACTGCGCACATTTTTACCATAATGCTTATTACTGTTCAGTTTCTGAAATTTCTGTCATCATTTAACTGCCCTCATGTCATCCCAAACCTGAGGACTTTCTTCTGTGGAACATAAAAAATTAAATAAATAAAAAATATATATATATATTTTGAAGAATGTTGGTAACCAAAAAAACAAAACAAAAACACAGATATTTTTTTCTGTTATGTTCCGCATAAGACTTGTAACAACATGAGGGTGAGCAAATAATCTCTGAAATATTATTTCTGGGCGAAATATCCCTTTAACGATATCAAGTAATTTATGAGAGTAAATTTTATGACAGTTTATGATGGTAAAGAATATACTGGTGGTTATTTTGGAAAGGTTATCTGTGGTCAGATGACTTGTTCTGTGTTAAATACTTTAGATAATTACATGATGATGTGCAATAGCACAAAATGATTCTGGAGACTTGAGAAAACATTATGATTTTTTTTCTGCCTCACTCTGTCTTTGTCCATTTCTTCACCACTCTGATATTTCTGCTTGAAACGTTCTTTTCTTTATTAAATCACAGTATGATTTGGGCATTATCATTGCTTTGCACAGCGCTCGAGGCTTCGATGTTGATTTGCTTGGGTTTTTGAATGAGTTCAGCGCATGAGCTTCACTAACTCCATCAAAGAGCTTCACTTAGAAACGAATGTGTAAAAACTGTTAACCTGTTAAGTTACGAGGAGCAATGTTAGAAGGTAACATATATGCTGTGTATATGTTACATTAAAATGACTAAAATGAACTAGCAAACTCTTACAGACTCTTCTCAAAGACCATGTGCACTGGCAAATTTCTGTGTAATCTCCAGATGCATGTACTTCACACAAACAAACACAAGTTTTGTTTGAGATGCGTTTCATATAATAGTTGTTCATTTGGTTAATAATCATTCATTCTTAAAGTATTTTGTCCTAGAATATCTTTTCTTCATCAAATCTCTTCACAGAGGGAGACTACATCAAAATGTTCATGCGAGGACGACCCATCACGATGTTCATCCCATCGGACGTGGAGAACTACGACGAGGTGCGCACCGAACTTCCCCCAGAGAGACTCAAACTGGAGTGGGTGTATCCTTTCTAGCATCATTGCACTGGCTTGATCTGCTTAAAGAGCAAATGCAGAAACACAATGTGCCAAGCTTATTTATTCAGCCTTCAATCTGTAGCGTTTTGACTTCTTTGCTCGCTGTTTTGCTATTATTCTCGTGCACTGACTCGTTCAGTAAGCTGAACGGCCAATCAGAGTTCCCTCTTTCACCGACGGCCCGACGCCGATTCAACATGTCAAATCGGCCGAAACAAAGCCGACGAGGACCAATTTCAGCCGACTGTGCGGAACATACTGAGAAAACTTAGTCGGCCGACGCACAAAAACTGCCCGACGGCCGACCGTCAGCTTGGTGTGTTCCAGGCTTTAAAGAGCAAATGCAGAAACACAATGTGCCAAGTGTATGTATAGAACACATTTCATTAACAATGGCCATTTAAAATGCTTTACATAGGCAAAATAATGACATCAAATTCCAGTTTGAAAGCAGAACATAATAAATAAGAAAATAATTTGTAAATTTCGTTTTAAAATGGATCGTATAATGCAAAAAAAGTATAATATTTGCTACGGTTGTCTAATAATTAAAAATGTACTTAAATATTTTAAGTTGATTCACTGTACTTAGAAAATCCCCCAAATGAATTAAACTCACAGATAGATGTGTAAAGCACTGATATGCCTTCAGGAGTGATTGTGTAGTTTGTTGTTGGTGTTTTGTTGTTGTCCTTGACTCGGACGGATAGATATGGATACAGGGGTCGCGACTGCCGTGCAAACGTGTACTTGCTGCCCACCGGGGAGATCGTGTACTTCATCGCCTCGGTGGTCGTGCTCTTCAACTACGAGGAGAGGACACAGCGCCACTACTTGGGACACACGGACTGTGTCAAATGGTGAGACCGGTGAAAACACGTTATCCGTTATCTGATGGTCTTTCAGGACATTGACACTGACAATGATTACATTTTCTTTGAGAGATGCTGCTGGA
This sequence comes from Phoxinus phoxinus, assembly GCF_949152265.1. Taxonomy (NCBI): domain Eukaryota; kingdom Metazoa; phylum Chordata; class Actinopteri; order Cypriniformes; family Leuciscidae; genus Phoxinus; species Phoxinus phoxinus. The sequence goes on from NC_136889.1 coordinate 31,235,182, forward strand.
GCACAGAGGACTGTCACGTCTCTTGTGTCACGTGTCAATGGCACCCATTCAATGTCATTAACTGGAGGCACAATTCAGTTTAAAACATTTACACTATTTTAAGGTGTCAGTGTTACAGTGTAACTATACTGTTAAGTACTGAGTAATATTAATGAACTACATGTACTTACTATAGGATGAGGGTTTGGTTTAGGGTTAGTTGCATGTAATTATGCATAACTTAGTTATTACTACAGTAACTACATGTAACCTGTGTAACAAGGACACATTAAAATAAAGTGTTACCCTTATCATTTTAACCAGGTTGAAAATAATGTGTGGTTTGGGGGAGTCTGCTCCCCATAAATTATTACTTGAACCCCTGAAGTCAAAACTAAATATCGGAGGTCTTAAAGTACACACACGTATATATAGTACATCTTTGAAGTACATGGGTAACGTTTCAACAACCAGTGTAACCACACAAATAGTGATGGACAAATACAGTTGTTGTTTTTTAGATTGTCGACATTGTTCCATAAGCTTGACCTCCCTGTTATCTCTAGAGTCCACAGACAGCCTTATCAATAAATAATAAAACATTTTATGTTTAATTTATTGTATGAATATTTTGTAAAATATGTAAATATTGGAATTCACGGCCATCTTTAGATATCAGTGTCTGGACAGTTTGGTTGGCAGAGCTTGTATATTTACTCGGTGACAAACAGACGATCAAAAACCAAAATCAACAGTGTTGATGAGTGAATGTCTCTCTCTCTCTCTCTCTCTCTCTCTCTCTCTCTCTCTCTCTCTCTCTCTCATAGTCTTGCTGTTCACCCAGATAAGATCCGTATCGCCACAGGACAGATCGCAGGAGTGGATAAGGATGGCAGGGTGAGTTTAATCATCAACATAACTATTATGATGAAACAATAACTTTCCTGTATGTTTTCCTCAATGTACACTATTGTTCAGAAGTTTGGTTTCAGTTCAATTTATCCTAGATAAAGTAGCTCTAGTATTCGGAAAGGATGCATTAAATTGATCAAAAGTGACCAAGACTTTTACATGGTCTATTTCAAATAAATGTTGAGCTTTCTATTTATCAACAAAGCCTGGGAAAAGGCTTTGTTGATTTATCAATGTTTTCAACTTTCAATTTTTGGTGATCCTCAGCCGCTCCAGCCACACGTGAGAGTCTGGGACTCGGTCAGTCTGTCCACGCTGCAGATCATCGGCCTCGGCACCTTCGAGAGAGGAGTTGGATCCCTCGCTTTCTCTAAAGCTGTGAGTCTAACGTGTTTAATGACCATTGCCTAACAACTCCCTCAACAACACCCTCCATTCTGGTCTACCAAAGACTACAATTAATCCCAAACTCTGCTGGTTGTGTACTGACAAAGACCAGAAGGAAGGACTCATTATTCCCGCGGACACGCGGTCTGACTCCACTAAAGAAGCCTTGGCCTCATGAAGGACATCAAAACAAGAAGTTGGGGTGTCAAAGAAAGTCATATGAAGATTTACCTGTAATTATAAGGATACATTTTTCTAGCTCTGACTGATTTTAAATCGTAATTTTGTCCACCCCTGAAATGGATCATACCATTAACAATACCTAAGCAGTTGAATTAATACGCTATAAAACCTTGTTCATTCAGGGACGTGCTTTTATTGCATGGACGGAGAACATTATGGGCCCTATTTTAACGATCTGAAACGCAAGTGTCAAAGCGCGAAGTGCAAGTAACTTTGTGGGCGGATCCCGGGCGCTGTTGCTATTATACCGGTGGGATAAATTACTCTTGCGCCCGACGCAAATCTAAAATGGGTTGTTCTGAAGTAGCTTCATTATTCATAGGTGTGGTTTGGGCGTAACGTGAAATAAACCAATCAGAGCGTCCTCTCACATTCCCTTAAAGAGCAGGCGCGCTTGTTCCATGGCGGATCACTATTATAACGGCGGATTTGCCAGCGCACGCCAGGAGCAGTTCACAGCCGAGGAGGCTGACGTTCTCGCCAGGACCGTAAAACACAGAGAAGTGACATCGGGGATGATGGGAGAACCCACCCAAATTAGCTTCGGTTAAACAGGCGTATAATTTGGGTAAATGTTTAGCCTAATCTAGATTTTTATTTTTTATCTAGATAGATTTTTTTCACATCTTCACGGACACAACAATGATTTCCCTCGTGTGTTAATATTTTTCCTTGTAATAATGTATGATTTGCAAAAATGAAAACTGCTGCGTCTGTTTATATTAGAGAATCAAAGTGGATGCGCGTTAACACGCTACATTATGGCCAATCACGCGCCCTTAAAATACCATATCACTAACGCGCAACGCGCCACTGTCTTTAGACAGTTTTTTTCCTGGTCAGTGGCGCAATTGCTTTATAAAACTGGAAAATAGCACCAGGGAAGTTTTGCGCCGGAACACTCCTCCTCTTTTCACTGAACCGCCCCCGCGAGCGCAAGTTCATTCCCTAATTTACCGACGTGCGTCTGTGGAGGGAAAAGTCCGCTGTGCGCGGGTGCAAAATAGGAATGATACATTCATACGGTGTTCAAAGTCAATTGCGCTGGGTGCAAGATAGGGCCCAATGTGTTTAAAATGCAGAGTTCAGTTGAATGATAACGCGTGCCCTCTTTAATGCTGTTAAACTGAACGTACGAAGCTAACTGTTTGGTCTTACACAAGACTACCTCTCAAAAATGCTTTCAGTTTATGAACCTTGAAGGACTTTCAGATCCTCAGATTTAAAACAAAAAAAATTGTTTTAGTAGTTCTACAAAGTAGAACTAAAAGATTTAGAGATGCTGCTTTTAGTCATTCTGCTCCATGAGATGTGCAGGAAATACTGAAACTTTTCAATCTAAATTAAAAGCAAAACTTTTTTAGTCTGTCTTTCTTGTTTTCTCCTGTTACACTGAACCCTCAAATCTCATGGTTTTAGTATTTGCTAATTTAAAGGAACACTTTTTTTTGCAAATAGGCTCATTTTCCAGCTCCCCTAGAGTTAAACAGTTTTACCGTTTTCGAATCCATTCAGCCGATCTCCGGGTCTGGCGGTAGCACTTTTAGCATAGCTTAGCATAGATCATTGAATCTGATTAGACCGTTAGCATCTCTCTCAAAAAAATGACCAAAGAGTTTCGATATTTTTCCTATTTAAAACTTGACTCTTCTGTAGTTACATCGTGTACTAAGACCGACAGAAAATGAAAAGTTGCGATTTTGGTGTGCAAACCATGGGTGCAGCAGCGCAATGATATCACAAACTTAGTGCCGGTCACGTTGGAAGTTACTGAGCTGGGGACTATTTTCAGGCGCTGTGTAATATCATTGCGCTGCTGGTACGGCAGCAGTTTATTGATTATTACGCAGGAATGAGAGTATAGTTCCTAGTCATATTGGCCTAGAAAATCTCAACTTTTTACTCTGTTGGTCTTAGTACACGATGTAACTACAGAAGAGTCAAGTTTTAAATAGGAAAAATATCGAAACTCTGTGGTCATTTTTTTTGAGAGAGATGCTAACGGTCTAATCAGATTCAATGATCTATGCTAAGCTATGCTAAGTGCTACGGCCAGACCCGGAGATCGGCTGAATGGATTAAAAAAACGGTAAAACTGTTTAACTCTAGGGGAGTTGGAAAATGAGCCGATTTCCCAAAAAAAGTGGAGTGTCCCTTAAAACGAATAGCCTCTCTCCATCACGCTGCACAGACAGGGCTGGAAATGAACAAGCGCTTGGAGCAAAAATTCCTCCAAAATTAATTAAAATGTCCCAAAAATTCAAGATATGGGGCAGAAATGTCTCTGTGTAAATTCTTGTTTTTAATAAAGAATATAGTTAGTTAAGCAATATCCCACAAGCAAGAGTGCTGTTTTCCCCAATATCAGCACTTTTGAATAATGATTTGAAACGGGGTTCTGAAATGCCAAGGCCGACTCTGGCAGTCATCATGTCTATTAAAGGTGATCATGACTAGAATTCATGAATTATAATTTTTCCTGATCTTCTGGTTTTGATGGAAATCTATGATCCAGGAAGAAAAACTCAAGTCTTTTTAACCTGGTTATTTCAACACCAGACGCAGCACTTTTAGGTCATTTTAAGCTCTATTTGAATAAAATGCAAATATAAACAGCTCTTTCGGAGTTGACTGAAGAAACCGGAAGTGTGTTTGTTTGTTAACAGTCATTGATGCTCAGTGTGTGTGTGTGTGTGTGTGTGTGTGTGTGTGTGTGTGTGTGTGTGTGTGTGTGTGTGTGTGTGTGTGTGTAGGACTCAGGCACTCATCTCAGTGTGATTGATGACTCTAATGAGCACATGCTCACTGTGTGGGACTGGCAGAAGAAATCAAAAGTCGCTGAGATTAAGGTACGTGGACACACTCTTTTTTTCCATTCTTCTCACACATATCACCACTCCCTTCATTCCTTCCTTTGTTCCTTTCTTTTCTTTGCCCTTATCGTATATCCTTCTCCTTTCTTCTCAATCCGTTTTCATCTTGTTGCAGTTTCCTTCTCCTCCTTTCATGGTTTGCCATGTCTGTTCCACTTGTACCTTTTTTCCACACCCTGCTACATTCCTCTTTTATCTCCCTCTCATCTCTTTCTTCTTCATGTAATAGTTTTGCCAATGTGCTGTTTTATTAGACAACCAATGAAGTGGTCTTAGTGGTGGAGTTTCACCCGACTGACGCCAACACCATTGTGACTTGTGGGAAATCCCATATCTTCTTCTGGACCTGGAGCGGTTCCGCATTGGCGCGCAAACAAGGCATCTTTGGTGTAAGGACACGCATATCACTGATATATTTTATGCACATCATTAAAATCATGAGCTTTTTTAATGCACTTTTAATTTGTCCATTGAGTTTCCCAGAGACCGCATCATTAGATTTGTCTCGCAACTCGTGAGTTCAAGAGTGTTTTAACTGAGTCTCCGATTTTAAACTCAAAAATCAATTCAAAACATTAAGTTAATGATTATTTAGCATAATCAATTGTCTTTGTGTGGCTTTTTATTTTATTTTTTATAATAAGATGTTTTAGTAAAAATATTGCAGGTAGATTATTACTGTTTATTACCGCTTTGCTATATTGTTTCATATAAATACATTTCTGTTTGCGCTTATTTAGTGTGTGTTCTCACTTGTAATTCGGTTCTTTTGATCTGGAACAAAAAAAAAGAATACATTTAGTCCGGGTTAGCATTCACACTGTCGTTTTCAAGACCGAACCTAAAGATACTAAACAAAAACTAAACGGATTTTATGACTTCTATATTGCGATGGAACTCAACTTACCAAACATCCAAAACAATGCTGTGTTCTGGGCTAAATGCGCTCGTTGTGTGTGTGTATGATGGCATTTTGACCAGCTGAGAACTCATGAAGAGCTTATGCAATGTGTAAAGTAGTCAAACAGTGACAGGAACGTCTCCGTTATACACAAATGAAGATCTGCTGCGAGGAGACGGTAGATCCTATGACGGTTGGGGGGGAAATCTGCCTTTAACACGATTTCAGAGAAAATTCATAAATATTGAGTTAAATAGAGTCTAAAGGGTGGTGAAGAAGATAGATTTTATTTTAGCGATATTTCCAAGAAGCATTTATAGACTAGTTCTGCAGGTCAGCTTGACTAGTACAGTTCATAAAACCTGACCTTACATTCATTACTTTTGTTTGTGTCTCTATGACAGAAATATGATAAGCCCAAATTCGTGCAGTGTTTGGCTTTCCTTAATAATGGAGACATCCTGACCGGAGACTCAGGAGGAATCATGCTGATATGGACCCGCAGCACGGCTGAACCAGCGCCAGGGAAAGGGCCGAAAGGTACACACACACACACACACACACACACACACGTATATATACATGTCACATTATCATTTTTCCATCATCACCTGCATTTCCTCACAAAAAGTAGTGTGTCTGCAGTGATGGTGTTCTCCTTCAAACATAGTCTGATCTCCTGCGCTCTTCTGCTCGCTCTGAAACCATAGAGAAGTTCGTGCTGTCAAAATCTGATCACCATAGAAGAAAAGCAAGCAAAAGCAGGAAGAAAGGAGAACGAGGCCAGATGCGTATAGGGCATCAATGCATAACCACATTCCTTTCTAATGCCCGGTTTACAGCTGGTATTAAGATGCGTTTTGGTCGATCGGATCACAAGTGGACGACGCTAAATACATTTTGAGCTTGTTCACTTTCGACCACTTCCACAGGTAGTTGAAAACACATTTGACGAATTGCTTTCGTAGTGTAAACACTCATGTGATCAAATGTGTTTTAACTGCTGTAAAAGTCTCCAGCCATATTGATATGTAAATTGCACAAGCTTATGTCATCCACAGCCATTTCATATTTAAAACAGTAATATCCTACACTAAACCTAAACTAATCTATATATCATTTGAAAGCTTACAATCTCTAGTTTACATATTTGGTGACATATTTTCAAAATAAATTACAGAGGAGCCGTAATTTATCAATTTGCAACAATAATATTTTCATACTCCTAAGGCGTGTTCAGACCTTTATTTTGAAATAGTGATGAACATGAAAAATCATGAAAGAATGGTAGAAACCTCAGTTTGTTTTCATGCCAAGAGTTCAAAAGATATTATTTTAGAAAGAAAGGTCTGAAAATGTTTTAAATATAAAGAAAAAAATTATAGATTCAGCATTTGTGATGTGGCAGCGAGCTATAATGCACATACGTGATCTTTCTGTGTTTCTTAGAGTTTGAATTAATTTCAAAATCTGCCAAACTTCCAACACTACTTCTGAATAGGATGTCTACTTCATAAATTGTATGAAAAATGTAAAAATGATGGTTCAGATCACTCAAACAACATATGGAAATGGAGGCGCCCTTATATGGGCAGTAATGTCAACTAGTGGAGAAGTGTGGTACTGCGCCCAAACTTTTTTAGATATCACCCTAAATTTTTAAACACAACTTGTTCAGATTTTTGGCTTGGATTTATTTTATTTTATTTTTTTGCATTTTTAGAGTCCTCCTGGTTTTGAAATGAATAAATAAAATGTTTTACATTGTACATTTTCATAAACTCAAACTTCTATAACTTTTTTTCGGTTTAACTTTCTTAATTTATTTCACTTCTACAAACATCTGCCAAATGTCTTCTTTAAAACAAGACCAATCTTACATCAATATTCCAAAGCATTCTTGAATTACAACCATTTAAGTTCGGAATGTGCATTTTTATGTCTATTAAAAAAAAGGGGGTGCCGCTTAAGGGGTTAAAGATCTGAAAAGCCCATAGATTTACCCGCCCACAGACCCTCCCCTTGAAGAAATCAGGACAGAAGTGGTTGAAAGTGGACAAAAGAGACGGATTAAAACACTAGGTGTAAACGGGAATGTGTCTCCCTCGTCTACTCGTGATCCGATCGACCGAAACGCATCTTAATACCAGCTGTAAACAGGGCCATAGAAAGAGAGTTGTATTACAAGACGTATTAACAGTAACAGACAAGTTACTGCACAGGTCAAGAAAAAGGCTGATTACACACTACTAAAGGAAACCTTTGTTTATTTCTCATGTCATCACGGTTTATGATTGCCATTCTGTAAAAAATAGTTTTTCGCTTCAGTAGAGAAATACACTCGGTTAAACAGAGGAATGGATCACACTGTGGTAAATGCAACAAATAAAACCTTGCTGACCCTCACGTGTGACCCACTAAAGCCCATGTGTGCTTCCATATGTGTGTGTAATTCTGCCGGAATAGATTTAATAGTAGATAACGTATAAGAAAATAGTAATAAAACTGAAGAACAGAAGAAGTACACCATTCAAAATCTCTTCTGTTTAGCAAGGCTGCACTTATTTGATTAAAAATACGGTAAAATTGTAATCATGTAAAATATTATGTACTATTTAAAATAAGTTATAAAATAACTCCTATTGTAATATATAGTCGACAGTAATTTATTCCTGTGATTAAAGCTGAATTTTCAGCATCATTACTCCAGTCTTCAGTGTCACATGATCCTTCAGAAATCAGTATAATATGATGATTTGATGCTCAAGAAACATTTATGATTATTATCAATGTAACAAAAAATAGTGCTGCATTTTTTCAGGATAGGAAACTGGAAAGTTCAAAAGAACAGCATTTATTTAAAATAGGATTTACTGTATAAATGTATTTACTGTCCTTGTTGAATAAACATACATTTTTTTTAATACTTTTCCCAACAAAAAAACAAACAGATATGTTATGACCCAAACGTTTGAACAGTAGTGTAGCTTATCAAAAACAAAGATATTATACAAACGAAGAGATGAAGAAATACAGGTAAGAGACATTTGGATTATAATGTTTTGAAATATTTGAATGGCCAAATCACTGTACGGTCAGCGGACAGAATACAACCATGATGATCATTTTAAAAAAAATAAAAAAAATACTTGTTTTAGTGCCATGGCACTTTGAGATATCTTTTTAAGTTATCCTTTGTTTCGTCAGCACTATAATGTCCATCAGTTTATTACCCAGAAGCACTGTACTGACAGTGACCATCATTTCAGGGAGACCGTTACAGAAAGAGAAACTTCTAGAAACCTGTGGCAGAGATGTCCAGAAGTCCACAGCTGGTGGTGTGTGACTGAAGCCATGTGTTTGCGTGCACACGTGCTGTGCACGAGTTGACAGATAGTTTTCTCAGTGTTGATCCTGGAGTTGTAATGGTTTTCACTGGCATGCTGTGGAACTGGATTGGCTGCACCACAGATGAACCAGTGCCAGCTCCTGCTCATTCATCACTGCTTTATTTATCTCCTCAATGTGTGCATCACAGGCCTGTGGCGTAGCGCCCCCTGAAGGACAGAGGCCGTCACAGAGCCCAACAGCAAATCCTTTTCCTTGATATTTTGAGTTCATGAATCTGTGAAAACTGTAACAGTGTAAGT